>NC_030999.1:1567412-1674846 GCF_000149955.1 Fusarium oxysporum f. sp. lycopersici 4287
TGATCCAAGCTGTCTAGTCAATTCATCGGCCTTGTCTTTCCGGGCCTTCCTGTAAGCGATGATAACATCGTCAACGTAAAAGAAGAAGAGGACTCCTTCCTTCTTGAAACAACAAGGTTCGTGAGGAATCTGTGTGTAGCCTAACTCTAGGAGGGTCTTCGAGAGTTCTTTCTGCCATAGCAAGGGAGAGGCTCGTAGTCCGTACAGGGCCTTGTTGAGCTTCAGGATAGTTGCTGTTTTCTTATACCCCGGGGCCATGTGCATGAAAATATCCTGGTCAATTGGGGCGTTTACGAAGGCGTTGACCACATCGTATTGGACCATCTCTAGGTCAAATCTGGCCGCAATGGCTATCAGGGTCCGGAAAGACCTTCCGGCTAGGGTAGCTGCATATGTTTCTTGCAACCTTCCCTTAGCTTGTTGGTCTCCTCTGACCACTAGCCGTGCCTTGCATTTCTGAAATCGGCCGTGTTTATCGAACTTGTAAACGTATACCCACATACAGCCAAGGACTTGTTGGTCAACGGCGCAAGCGTCTTTCTTTCGAATCTCAGTCCAGGACCTCATTTCCTTGTGACTCTGAAGGTGGCTTTCTTCAGCCTCTTGAAAGAGCATTCCTAAAGGGTGATGCTTTAGGTCTTGATGTTTCGTCGGGGGCGGCGGTAGAGAGTTTCGATGCATTTTCACCCCTTGTCGGAGCTTCCGTTCAATTGAGGTCTGGAGAGGGGACTTTGTTCCGGCTAGGAAGGCTGCTTGCCACGAGACTGTTTTGTTTCCTTCGTCTGATAAGACCCTGGAGCTGTGCGCTAGTAGCGCTGACAGTGGTGTGACTGGAGGTGTTAGAAGGATATCAGAGTCTTCTGACTGTTTAAGGCCGTTTTCTAGGGCAGTCGCCACGATGCAGTCTTCTGTTTCGTCTGTAATAGGGCTGCTTTCGTCTGCTAGGGTGGTTGTTGGAAGGACCACTTCAATACAGTCTTCAACCTGTTCGGCTTGTTCGTTGTCGTCTTGTTCCGGCAGGGAGGATCCTTGTACGAACTTGGCAACTTCTTCTAGGTCAGCTTCGAGTAGTTCATCTTTGAAGCTTTCCCAGTCTCCGTTGCAGCCTTCGTCTTCATTAAATATGACGTCTCGAGTATTGACTATCCGGTTGATCGTGGGGATCCAGATCCTATAGATATTTGAGGACCTATATCCCACTAGGAAGCCGATCCAACCTTTGGGCTTAAGCCGCATCTTGCGATTGACCTTCTGCTGGGCATCTGAGGTCATTGCATAGGCCTTGCAGCCAAATGCCCGTAGGTGTGTTTGATCCGGCTGTTTCTTCGGCTGTGGAATCCCTGCTGCTTTGGCTGATGCTGTATGCAGTTGATCATATGGCGTTTTCCAGCCTGATGCGTAGTTCGGCGTTCGGTTGTACAGATAAACTGCTGTCCTTCCAATTTCTGGCCACAGCTGGTGAGGAAGCTTTGCGCCTGTTCGCATAGCCCTTTCCTTGTCCTTGACTACACCCCCTGAGCGTTCGGCACCCCCATTCTGGGCTTGTGTGTATGGGGCCGAGGGCTCGATGATGATAGCTCTATTCCTCACGAAGTCTCCGATTTTCGGCTTGATCTCCGTGATCTCGTTATCGCATTCGATGACTTTGACCTTGAGGCCGTGTTGGACTTCCAGATGACTTAGGAAGGATTTGAAAGCGGTGATAACAGCTTCTGTCGTCCGGGCTGTGAGGTAGTAATCCCAGATGTAACCCGTAGCTCGGCAGGTTAACAACATCTGTGAGGTATAGCCGCCTATGCCTTCTTGGTAGTCATGGAAGTCAATAGCGATACGCTCGCCGGCCTTCTGATCGGATTGTCTTGGGGCTCGTCTGATTTGTCTCTTGATCTTCGATATGCCACAGGCGTCGCATTCAACAGTGGCTGGTCCTCGTATTCGCACCCCTTGAGAGGCCGAGATAAGATGTTCCAGAGCTTGTGGTCCCGGGTGCCCTAGGCGACTGTGCCATCGGATAGCTTCTCCCGTCAAAGGGGCTCTCTTTGTGTGAGAGCTGAATCTGTGGGCTGCAAAGGCTGCTTTTGGGAAGCTTTCTGACTGGTATTCGACGACATACTGGCCGTATAGGTCATGGATTGTGCATGCAATCGTTCGGTCGAGTCGTCGGAGGGTCGTTGGGTTACGCCTATTATCCCAATAGAAGCCTTTCTTTCGTAGTTGACGTAGGGAGACTAGGGTCGTAAGGAGCCGAGGGCAATAGGCTACATCTTCAAGCATTAGGACTCGAGTTCCTGTGAGCCTGATGGTCATGGTTCCGTAGCCTAAGATGGGTAGTTTTCGGTCTCCTGCCCAGATGAAGTCGCCTGGAATAGCCTGCTGGAATCTCGCTAGTCTGTTGGCACTGTTTGTGATTGAGATAGTAGCTCCGGGGTCGAGGATCACGGAGTTCCGTAAGGGATAGTTATCCCTTTGGGCTGCAAAGGCGGTCTTGATTTCGGCGACTGGTCGGCCGTACAGTCATTGGTCTGAGTTTTCTTCCTTTGTTGGCTGCATCAAGGTTCTGTCTTTTGTGGTCCTGGCCTTCTTCCGAGTGAGGGCTTTTACCTTGGCCTCCAGGTCTGAGTCTTCCTCGAGAGCTTCTTTCACCTTCTTTTGGATCTTCTCTCGGGGCTTGAATCCCTTCCATGCCTGATTTGGAAAGACATAGAAGCATTTCGCAAGTTCGTGGGATAACCCACACGCCGGGCATTCCTGTCTCTTCTCAGGAGACCTCTGGCGTTTTCTTTCTCTCTTCTTCGAAAATGGGTACTGGCCTTCAATGATGCGGGCGTCTCCTTCATCATCCTGGGGGTCCTCCCCAGCATAGCTCGCAGAAAACGCACCGCGGGCCACTCGGCCCTTCGTGGCTTCTGCATCTTGGAGCTCATTTCGGAAGGCGTTCCCTACATCTCGGTATGAGAGGGCCCTATTTTGCAATAGAGTCTTTGAAGAGATTTTGTATGAGGCAGTCCAGCTGGGCAAGATGTGTGTGGTGACACTGAAGAAGTCCCAGGCCCATGCACTGTTGTGGAGCGTTTCAGGGACCTCTCGTTGTCGCCCTTTCGCCATTGCCTCTTCCCATTGATCTAGCCACTTGAATGCTGCTTGGCTGACCGTCTTTGGGGCAGTTCTTAGTAATGTAAGATACCTATTTCTGGCATCCTTCGTTTCATCTTCCTCGGTCCTTCCACACCGGGCACGAAGGTTCCAGTGCCATTCGTATATTGATTCGTGTGACTGACAGCAGGTTTGAATCAAGCTTGGGGAGACCGTACGGATAACCCAGTCCTGAAGGGTTCCAAGAGCGTTTTTCTGTTTTTCGAAAACCTTCTCTTGTAGCTGATAAAAGGTTAAATCCTGCTGCAAGATCTTCTGGCCTTGGTCTGTAAGGTCAGAGATAGACCATGTTCCATTCACCGTTTCCTGAATGTCGTCTGGGGCGCCGTCTTGAGATTCGGCAGTATGAGACCGGATTGTTCGTTGGGCTGTAGCGGTCTTCGTATATCTGCGTTTTCTTATATCCGGGATAGCTGGTTCGTCTCCGAGGAATGTCTTGCTTTTGAGGTGCTGCTGAAGACCAAGACGATGGGCCTGAAGGAGGAATTCATGCTCCCAGTTGAGGAAGTCCTCAGGCTTAGAGAGGGTAGCCGTAAGACCTTCCTTTTGGGGCTTGGATAGGGACATTATGTATGAGAAAGAGGGTTCTTCAAGGTATTGAAAAATAAAAATAAAAATGGTTGAGGCAATGAGACTCTTAATTGTCAGATATTAAGGTGAATCGTGTATATTTTTTGATTCTTTCGCAATCGAAGGACCATTGAGACCTTATATCTTTGACTGGTTCCTTCTAGGACTTGAGTCCTAGAAAGTCCTAGATGAAAGTCCTACGATCTAAGTTTAGGGCGTCAAACTTTAATCCTGAACCTTAATCCTGAAGTTGAGGGTGAACCCTCCAACATTCAACAACAAGGCGTCGCCACTGCGTTACACTTGTCTAGTTCTGTGGCCCTTGTGACTCAAGTGCAGCCGCAAGGCGAGGACGCAACTTATCCTTTGCCTGCCTAGGATTAAGCCAGCTGTTAGGATTCTCAGCTAGCCTAGTTGTCGGCGGTATATTGATCGATACTCTTGGATGGCGATCGGGATGGTATTTCTGCGGAGGCCTTACCTTGTTGCTCCTCGCCATCGGGTGGTGGGCCTTGCCAAGAACTTCATGCCTCAGCGCACCACGAAACACACTGCAAAGTCTGCAAGTGCGAGTCGATTGGATTGGCGCATTTCTTGCATCGGCCTCTATGAGTCTACTGACATACTTTTTGGGGTTCGTTGCTGTATATCCCTCTCCATCTGTGTATCTGCTAACTAGAAAACAGCGTCATAAGCACCAATGTAGATCGAATTCGTTCTCCAGAGAGCCTTCTCTCCCTCAGTCTCAGCATGATAACAGCAGTGTTGTTTGTTTGCTGGATGCATTCTCGAGTCAAGAATGGCCAGGTTGCTCTCATCCCGAATGAGCTCTGGAAAAATCCTTGTTTTACCAGTGTCTGCATCACTGTGGCCCTATCGTTTGCTGTGTTGAACTCTCTGGACCTCGTGACGAGTCTTTAGTAAGCTCAAATGGACGACAGTCAAGAACCTCATTCGACTAACGGGACCTCCTAGTTTCCAAGAAATCGAGCATCTCTCAGCCCTTGAAGCAGCTATACGCATGCTTCCGAGCACTGTTGTTGGCCTCACCCTCAACATCACTACGGGTCTTGTAGTTCACAAGATCCGTGCAAACTGGCTGGTCGCTCTCGCTTCCCTCCTTTCCGCTGGCTCGCCTCTGTTAATGGCTGTCATCCAGTCGGACTGGCCATACTGGAAGTGCGCTTTTCCCGCACAGGTCCTCATGCCGTTCTCTGTTGATGTTCTTTTCACAATAGGCCTTATCATTATCACGGAGGTTTTTCCTGAAGAAAAGCAAGCAGTCGCTGGTGCTGTTTTCAATACCGCTGCGCAACTTGGCAATACCATGGGGCTGGCTGCCATGCAAATCATCTCAACATGGGTCACAAAACAACAAGAGAAAGTAAAATCCCCGACACAGGCTCTGATGGAGGGATACAGAGCGACATTTTGGACTATGTTGGCCCTCTTGTTGGTCTGTACCATTGTCGGAGCAATTGGCCTTCGAAAAGCGGGCAAAGTTGGGTCAAAACATTATTAAGATGCCGGTCCGACTTGTGGGGATGATGGATTTTTGTGCATCCAAGCGAAAAACAGTACACAGGATAATAGGTGGCCAATATTTGAATCAGATCTAATTGCGCGGTCGTTTCGATTCATAGGCACAGTGACAGCCTCGGTAATTCTATTTCTGGCGGGGCACGAACGCACGATGAGAGTGTTACGAAAGCTGAGCTAAAGCCAGTCGTTATACGAGATCGAATCCATAAGATCACAATGTTGTCGAGGTGTCTAGCCTTCCCTGTTCACTATGAAGTTCCTGAAAGCAGCCATGGGGCCTGTGTAGATATTACGGCAATAATACTAATCTCTCACGTATTGAGTCCGAGCCGTGATGCGGAATATCCTTCGGGCTAGAGTAAATGTTGCGCTAGCAAACGGCATTAAAAAAAGTGATAAACACCACATGGAGTATCCACTGGCGGAACAACAGAAGGCTCTTCCTGAGTTCCTTGTCATCGAGTTTGGGAAACTTGATCATGGACGCTTCTATCTTCCTGGCCGTCCTAGGGTTACAAGGAACTCGTTGAAGCCCGAAATAAATGGAAAGGTGAGCTGAAGAACAAGGAGGCGCTTTCCTTTAGCGAGGCTAATATCAAAACTCCGGTGCAATTGACCACAATCCATTGTTTCACACCTTTCAAAAGTTGAGAGACGGAGCCGCGCTGCGGTGTCAGGAGTTTAGCCATGTGCAAACAGCATCGAGGTCCAAGTCTGAACAGACTTTTGGTCTGTCAACCGCTGGTAGAAGGAATAGCTAGGTTAGAGATGGCGAGTAACGAGCCCAAAGTTCCAAGCACGATTTCATGTAGATCCACGTTAGAGTACTTAGTGATCTAATAGGTCGGCTCTGTAGACTGGAGTTTTTCTTTTTTTTTTTTTTTTTTTTTTTTTTTAAAGACAAGTTCCCTCTCCATAGGATTGCTATTGCAAACTTCAGTCTACATGTCAGCTTCTCTGAAGTGCTCAAATCCTGCGACGCACACTTTCGTCAAAGCAGTCGGAAAGCGCCGTACAAACAGCAAATGCACTAACAAACGTAAAAGCTATTGGTAGCTTGACAAGATTAGCACAGCGTCAGGGCGTATATACATATCCTTCTTGGACACGGGTTATATTTGGCTTATCCAGCAAGCTTCGCTCAAAGGTGCAACAATATTATAATATTATATGATGCAAAAGAACCCACGCGTCTGCCCCTTTGGTCTTTGTTTCACAGAGCAGACTTGCGATATCACCTACAACGAGTGTCTCGAGATTATGCTTGATTTAAAAGGCTAGTTTTTAAATGCCCTTATTGAAGAGACATTGCTTATGAGATAGCAGATGACATTGTTAACGATCTGGACTCTCTCCTCAATTTCGTTGGAAGGATGACAGACTACAGCGAGCCTGATCTTGTTTATCTTCTCGAGCGCCTTGTCTCGCTCAACTATAAAAGTCTACCTAAGTCCCGCCGAAAAGCACCAGTCACTAATGAATCGTGGGGCAGAGCGGCTTGTCAAAAGCGCCGGCTACAAAAGCTCAAGGGTCAGAAGCCGTACTACAAGGCAAGTCGCGCACTGTACAAGTGCTCAATTTGCGCAAACATATTTCATACGTGGAGCGCCGCTGCTCAGCATTGCAAGGAGACTCACTTTGGTCCAGTAGCAGTGTATTGCATGACATGCGGGTATCGATTACCAGTCTCCAGAAGAAACCAGCACGAAAGTTTCTGTGGGTGGAGGATCTTGGATGGAGACCCAAATAAACCCAGTAGAATCTGGCTCTGCTGCCTCCAGAATCTGCTTCGTTTGACAAAGCGGGAAGTTTGTGAATTGATAGCTATGTGTGACTTTCTCCGTCCTGATGGGCGCTGTAACACAAGAGGTAAGCACTGTCCTGGTGAAACAGTTACGCTGATCTGATCCTTTCCTCCTGTTACAGCCCTGGCGCTTTACTTCTTTCAACAGCTACGGCGACTTGCCGAAAAATCGAAGGCTTCCAAACTCGAACCATCATGTAAACTAGATGAAAGACAAGAAATAAACCCATGTAGCCAAATCGATAACGAGATCCTAGCAGGAACAAAAGGAATACGAGACGTCTTTAACTGGGTAATGCAAGATAAGCCGATCACAAGCCGAAAATTACTGATTTGGGACCCTGGTATGCTCAGCACGCCTAATGACGAATTGTATCACGAGTTTTATCCGCCATTGTCCAATGCTCAAGAGTACAAGTGGATCAGACTTGTAGAACGTCAATTTACCCTCTTTACTCTAACGTACGATCCTTGCCGTCGACTGGAACAAAGGCAAACTAGGAAATCGATAGCTGGCAGCACTGACGTTGCACTTCGAGAGGGAGCCGGTTGGGCGTGGCGCGACGCCCGAATACCTAGACAGCGTTACCCCGGGCGTTATGATTGGTGTCGTCCACTTTCTTAGTGCTATTCTCGTATTGCCTGTAAAATCAAGACTACGGCGCTTTGTTGATGGCATACTAATAAGGCTTAGATTTACATGAATTGGCATAATTCATCTTGATATCAAAACTTGAAAATGTATTAATACGCAATATTTCCTACACAAAGTCCCTTATTTTCATGAAATAGCTTCTTCATCTTCCACTGAAAGACGATTCCTTAGACAACGCCGCATGCTACAAAGCATGGAGATTCGGCTGATTGATATTGGCTTGACCATGTCTGAGAGTGATCCTCATCGGGAATGCATGGCAAACCTGCGATATCCCGCCCCAGAAGCCATGTAGTCGCTAAAATCGTCGTTCTCTCGTGATATCTGGAGCATAGTATGCACTCTTGTCGAGTTTGCCACGGACAAGGTACACTTCCGCTCTGCTCAACACACCAAAGCTGAGTATCTGGCTGTGATAGAAGGTTTCACCGGATCAAGAATCGAAGACTGGGAATGTCGGGCCATTGATGGAGAGTACAGGGGCAGGTTTCGAATGCTTCGCAGAAGTCCACTGCACTTGCACCGCGATAATATGAGAGGGACAAAGTACATTGACGTTAGCGACTACTAGTCAATGATGACATGAATTGAGCTAATACATAAAAGCAAATCATTCCCAGAAAAAACGCTTTCTCCAGAGAATTCGCCGATCTAATGAAAAAGGGTTTTGTGCTTGATCCTGCAAATCGTAGCTCTGCAAAGGAGGCCTTACAGCATGATCGCATTACAAAATATGGCTCCACTGAATGATAACTACGATCCCTAATGTTTTGTGATTTTGTGATGAAGTGGCTTGTTTTAGAGTTGTTGACTTCCCTTGAAAGTAAAAGCATGTCGTCCCTGGCCTCTAAATCTACCTAACGGAGTGGACGAATTATCGGCTTCGATGAAGCCTGAGCACACAAATTCGTTGTTATGGTTTATACCATGGCAATACTTCCATAGCTCAGGCCCTCAGTATTGACTGCCTTGCAAGAGATGTCTGTTTTCATTATTATATTCTTTCTCGCCTCAGCTTGTGGCTAAACGCTGAGTGAACGGTCTTTCCATAAGCGACAGACACTTAGCCCATGGTATTTGCATTAATTAATAATCCAGCAGTGTTCAAGCACCATTCCATTTGTGTTCGAAATTGGATTTGTCTTCAGAGGCCTTTCGCACTAGGCCTACGCAGCACTTAGCGACTAATTATTTTCCTCTCATCGTCGCTGCATCCGTTTCTTCCATTCGTTATAACCAGAGCTTTTGTACTCAGTTGGGAAGTCTTACGCCATGCTTGATAGATTTATATGTTAATAGCAGTCGTAAAGTAGTATATATTGTACTAGCCATGAGTCACTCCCATTTTTCAAACCTCTCTACGCTATGTGTAAAAGTTCCGATGAATTATGAATGAAGTCACACCTGCTGGATATCAACTTGTTTTAGCTGGGTATCAACTTCTTTTTTATTAAAGCCAGCATCTAGTAGACGATTTCCTTCGCAGTAGTCTCCCGCCATTCCATATTATAGGCATACCCATCTGCTACTTTCCCCCTGGGCAACCCATCCCCATTTTATTCTTACGATGTAGCATTTTGTCAACTCTATGAAGGATTGACTTAACCTCAGTCAAGAGTTTCTGTATAGTTGATCGTTCCTAGTTCTTGTGATATGATCAAGTTGTGCTCGCGCCGCCTCCCAGCGGAATATTGTAGCCATACCAGATGGCCCGCATCTTCTTGTTATGTACATTGCTCGAAGCATTGGGACATGCCTTTCGGAGCCATGGTCTGCAAGAGCGAGTGACTCCACAGAACAGTGCTTATCTATTATCGTAAAGCGAGTAGTCTGATTCGTATGTATAGACTCGACTGTAATTGTTGAATGCCTCATAACATTCTGGCAGCACTGTACTTGGCAGTTCAAGGAGCATAACCTCTTTGGGGGATCAGTATGGCACAAGAAAGAGGAGCGTCACAAATCAGACCGTCTCTGCCTTTTTGCCTGGTATACTGGATAGATTATAGTAGAACCATAATACAAGCCGTCACAAAGAAATGGAACGTTGTCTAGGTATCATCTCGGCAAGTTATCTGGCTCCTCTAGTACTTAGTGGGCCCTATGCATAAGAGCCAGCCGCGGATTGATCACGAATAAGCGAGACTTAATAATAACTGCAATGGAATGGCTTACTGTAGTGCAGGGTTCAAATCCACGACACTCCACGACACATTTGTGAATATGGCGTGGATATGGATGCTGACTAATAACTTCGATGTGGAATGGGTGGAAATGGATCCATTATGGAAATGAATCCATATTGTGGAATTTGTGGAATGGAAACCTACTTTGTCTAACAATGGTAATTAGTGGATCGCATCCATGCCTTGGTGACGTCGATGTTTTTGTCACTCGTCCATTAGAATCCTATCTAGCGACCCGATCAAACCGGCACGCAACCAACTCCGTAGTGTCTGACAAAGCCCAATTGTACTGGCATCTAGCCTATTGCGGCTCTTGGTAACCATGCGGCCAGTGGTCGAGAATAGCCTCTCACACTCGGCTGACATTGGTGGCACAGTAAGCAGATCCAAGGCCATCCTAGACAACCGGGGGTATTTGAGCCGCCTTATGTGCCAGTATTCGTAGGGATCTGTGACAGAAGCATTAGCATCCTCGATATTACGCTGCCACTGCTCGTATTCATCAAGATCCAGACCGCCAACTGAGGACCTAGGGGATTGAGCTGGGGATTGAATTGGCGACTCGGTAACAGAAATCCCTCCAGCCGTCAGTCCTCGCTTCTTTGTGCGCCACGCTGTGAACTTGTTCCTTGAGGTCTTCAGCCGCTTATTCGCAGGCAACTCAATCTCTGGGTCATCAACCTCCAGGTCCCTATACTCTCTCTCCCAGAGATCCTGGACCATCTCCTTCGCTTTGGTAATCCATAACTGTCTTTCGTCGTCGTCTCCCCACAAATCGTCAAACAGTGCCCACCGGTAGGCAGGATGAAGAACTGCGGCGCCATAGATCAGGGGGCTATCGTTCAGATGCTCGTAGTATTCGTTCAATTTGAGCCAGCCCAGGTTGATGTTGACAGCGAGGTGATGGCCGTCCGGAAAATTGGCGACTGCTCTTTTCGCGGATTCGAGGGTTTCGAGAAGAAATTCGTATGCGTGAATAAGATCCCAGCTTGTTCCTGTACAAGTCAGCTGTTAGAATAAGAATCGAGCCGCTTTTGAGAAGTCTAAGGCTTACCGGACAGTGGAGGGTCGATCTCGTTTTCCTCGACATTTCTCTGGTGTTTTCCCTGTCCATCACCCTCAAGACCTCTCACAACCAGCTGGAAGTCAAGCAAAATGTCGTAAAGAGTCCCGAGCACATGCCAATCATCAGCTGTCATGCGGTTCTCTTCCTTCAGGAAGAAGGGCAGCTTGGAGCCCTTTTTGATGTGGCCAGCTCTCGTCAAGTTGACCTTCTCCCACTCGTTTGACGCTCTCTGGACAAAAGAATTATAAAATGGCCTCAAGACGAGAGCGCGCTCAATCATCGAGAATTGAGAAAGCCACCGGGTAGCATTGTCGACCACAACTCCAACTGGACGGTGTTTCTTGAGCTGAGCGTCATCAGAGAGTTGGCTCTCAACAGCCTGTACCTTCTTGAGCATATCGGTCCACGTGTCCGATCTGCTCACCTCCTAGGTCTTCGTGAGTCTAACAAATAAAGCCGGGGACTCAGCCACCTACAACAGCAAAGTTATGCCATTTTCCAACAGAGCCTCGCCTCCTCCAGACTTCATGCTCCTTCGCTGCCGTGTGAAGTCCTTCGAAGACCTCTTTCTCGAAAGCATCCGGGTTCTTGCCATACAGCATCTGTTTCACTACTATGTTGACAACGTGGCCAACGCAGCGAACCCATCGCTTCTCCCAGTCGAAACCAAATTCTAATCCAAGCTCCCCCATCGAGGTTTTATTGTTACCGGCATTATCCAGTGTGAAATATCCGAGTTTATCGCTGATCTCGTACTCCCGAATGATCTCGATAATCTGCCCGGCGATATTCTCGCCTGTGTGCCGCTCTGTAAGCTCAGGCAGTCCGAGAACACACTTCTGCGGCCGATTGTTTGAATCCCGAAACACACATGTGATGCCGTATAAGGCGTGTCGGTTACCAGACTTCCAGCCATCGTACTGGATATGGATCTGTCCCGGACTCTTTCGCAAAGCATCCTTCACTCTTTCCATGTTGTTGGTAAATTCTCGTTCTGCGATGGCACGCACGGTCACGTCAGTAATGTTAGCTTTTGTGATCTCAACAGATGGATTGAGGTAGTTGAAGATGTCTCGAAGATCTTGATCGTTGACGATCGAGAAGGATTGGTTAGAATTGACAATCCAGTTGACAAGTTTCTGCTGGAATACAGTTTTGTCGAAACGTTTGATCAAGGTATTGATCAAATCTTGTTCCTTCGGCTCCTTCGGGTTCAACTGTAGGATTGTTGCAATGGACTGATGTGCTTTCTCGGATGCCTTTACAGGCTTTTGCCTCTTGCCTGTCGGATCCATGATGCCATTGTGGTCCGTGTACAGGTGACCCTCAGCGTTCTGTAACCCTTTGATGGCATAACTCTTTGGCCTCGGCCGCTTTTGCTTGATGCAAAGGCAACACACCCATCGGCGTTCCCCCTTTTGGGCATGCTGGATATCGTAGCCGAACTGATATACCTATTGACGCACTTGGCCGTCTCTCTCCGTCAAGGTCCAGCCTTTGTAGAGCTGAAAGAGTCGTTGATTGTCTTCTTCTGTACGTTCTGGAACGGGTGTGGTTGACTTGGTAGGATGAAGGGTGGCCATTTCAGTTTGGAGTAGTAAGGGCGTGAGTAATAGTAAACCCTCCTAGAATAGACTTGTTTGAACTTTGTGTACGGGTAAAACGGAGTGGAAAATTGTTGCTATTGCGTTGTTATTGGCGATGGAGAGTACTTAGGGTATGCGCTATTTCACAAGGAAATCCAGGTATTTTCAAACCCCACCTAAATTTCCATTCCTTTCCACAATTTCCACATGTGGAACATGTGGAAGGGGTTCCGTGGCGTGGATATGGAAATGCTGAAGCCTACGTGGAATGGAATGGAATGGATATGGATCCACATTATGGATCCATATGTGGATTTCGTGGTATGGATTTGAACCCTGCTGTAGTGTATCTATGTAACGAAGGTTCATCAAATCTTGTATTTTCGTTTTAATTATCCTCGTAGGGCTCCTTTTCTGGTTGTTCTCAAGCTGTTTGTACAAGTACTACATGTACTATCTTAGTCGTATCTACTTTTACATTTACCTGTATTTTGGCTCCCTTCGGTCCTAATACATAACTTGCGTACCAGGAGTCTATTCTAGACTACTGGTAAAATCCAATGGCCCAGGAAAGACCAATTGAAGTTATTGACGAAAGCCTGATTCCCCATCGCGCTGATGAAGCGCATATAATATAGATATCCGCTTCTGTAGCGCCGGATAAATGTTATTCTAGGTCATTCGAGCTATCGCTGCTTATTGGATGGGGGACGTTGAACCCGACCTACGCTTTCCCATTTGTGTAATGAGGTTTTATGATACTTATACTACAATGTCTCACAATAATTGGCTACGCAAAATTGTTTCGGTGGTGGGCATCACGTTGTTTATAACTTTTTTGTTTAGGTTCCATTTAGAATCATCAAATAGCATTTGGACTAATAGAGTTCAAGACAAACCCTTCTTTGATGAGCAACAGTCTCATATATCAACATCGCCTAAGAAAGAGTATCAACAAAAAACTCAAAATGGTTATCACAGTTCTTTGCCCGACCGAGGCGATGGTGCATCTCTTGAAGGTAAATCCGATTATCGACTGCTCACAAGTCTTCGGAACAATATGGGTTTCTATAACAAGATAGATGCACGGCAGACTGGCTACCAAATTATGAATCCAACGGTACTGGAACTTCCCCGCGGTGGGAATAGCAGCCATGACTTTCTCCTCATAGCACGCACGAAACACATTGCGAAAAACATTCACCACAAACAATATCAATTAGCACGCCAAGTCGCCTCATTTGCAAACCTCACGTACGATAGCTTTGGACGCCCGTTGCTGAAAACTGGTAAATGGTCCAAGCTTCTCGTTGAAGACTTTGGAGTCCCTGAACATCACTGCAAAGGACAGCCTAATATAGACAAATACATAGGCCCAGAAGACATGAAACTCTTCTGGACACGAACTGGTGAACCACTACTTATTTTTACTCATCAAGTCAACGGCAAGAACATGTGCCAGGGCCAGTTCCTGATTGATGTCCGTGCCGCCCTGGTTGAACTTGAACAGGTTCTGGGTCCTGAATTCGCATCTCTTCTACCGCCCATCCGCTTCGCTTCCCCAGTAGGTCTTCGTCGTGATGCACCACCCGGCCACGAAAATCATCCTCGCTACCAGCGCGAAAAGAACTGGGCACCTGGACAGTCCCCCTTCGGCTCCGTGTCAGAGCTTCTTCTCATGGCGGAGCCCGGCCAGCTGTTCCGCTGGATATCCAATGACGAGCCCGTAGAGTTGGTCCTTGGCGCGAAGGATCATCGGTCGGCTGTTGAGGAGCCATATCCAGCTACAGCCAAGCCTGGCGAGACTTGGCATAGCAGGAAAAGTATGACATGTGTACACGACGTTATGTTCCACGATGAGCATGTTCACCAGAGTACACCTATGTTAACCCTTACACTCTGCCACAGAGGGTCATGTGAGCCAGACAGGCAGAACACGGTCATGCTTGGCATGATACAACGGCGTCAAGACCCGCCTGCTGCGCCGTTTACATGGTACGACCGTCGAATAGCTGTATATGAATCATCGCCGCCGTATTCAATGCTTAGCGTGAGTAAGAAGCTCACGTATCACGGTGAAACGGACAGCAGATACATCTGGACGGGCTCCATGTCGTATTATACTAACCATACCGAGTTTCCACCTCCAAATCATGGGTTTCTAGACGATGAGATCTGGTTGGGTTTTGGGGTCAATGACGCAGCTGCTGGGTGGCTCGATATTCGGGCGAGCGAACTGGTTGCGGATCATTACTTATGCCAAGGGGCTCCAGCCGAATACAGGTATTATAGACAGAACAGTTTGGCATAACATTGTGTGGCATTATGCATGATAAGCATATTGCCGGTGGCGTAACGGTTAGGGAACACCAGATAAGAGCATCCGGTTCCCCCTGACGATGGTTGTGGCTCTTAACCACTGCACCGCGAGGGAAAATAGTGGCTAACAATTACTATTGTAATCGTAACAGTTTTGCGTTCCCTTACATGTACATTATGCTGAAGGAGGAAAATGAAAGGGCGTCAAGATTTTCTTCATGATTATTGATAAGACATGTTCGAAAAGAATTTATATTCTGCTAGCAAGCACTCCACTCCCGTGTTCCTTCTTATCTCTTGCTAATTAGCAAATTTGGTTCTCGCCACGTCATCCCTTCGAGTTTCGAGCATCAAAGCGTCTAAGCGCCGGCTGTATTGGTTCGGCATTGACAGCAATATTATGTCTATGCACCGTCGCATCAGAGCGGTACCGTAACCTTGGCATTGTGTATCGACATAGATATCATGATCCAGGAGAAGCTGAACAATACCCCTATGACCCATGGCTATTGCAATATACAATGGAGGTGCAAGCTGTCCGCCTTGTAGATTGGCGTCAGCACCCCTGGAGAGGAGGAGTTCGACCGTTCTTCGATCACCGTTCATAATCGCTCGTTGGATGGCTGTAGGGCAATGTTGATTATGGTCGTCCACTGCAGCTCCATTATCGAGAAGTAGTTGAATAGCATCCTTGTGACCTCCTGTTACGGCTGCTTGAAGAGGTGTCGGGGATCGATGATCTGACGCGCCGACATCAGCACCACTTTTGATAAGAAGCTTAATAATGGCCTTGTGACCTCCTCCTGCGGCTGCTTGAAGGGCTGTTATGAGTGTTTCGCCTGAAGGTAACAAGAATGCACCCGACGATTGAACTTGCTGATTGAAATCCGCGCCATTCTCGATAAGGAACTCAACCATCCTCCTTCGACCATGAAATGCTGCTACCAGGAGGGCCCTTGCCCATGTTTCGCCTTGGACCTGAGCATTCATATTTCTGTTAAGAAACAGCTTGAGAATGCTGCGGTTGCCATTGGCTGATGCGATGTTTACAGGTGGTGGAAGCAACCCACCCTGTGCATTAATACTAGCACCTTTATCCAAGAGGGACTCAACAAGTTGCTTGTTACAGTCCGCTACTGCGCTCTGGAGGGCTGTGGGATATTGTTGGTCGTGCGCATCAATGTCGGCACCATTATCGAGGAGAAGCTCAACGATTTCATTTTGACCTTTGCTTGCCGCTCCCTGAAGCGCTGGCGGGAACTGTTGTGTTTGCACGTGAACATCAGCACCATGTTTGAGGAGTAGCTGAACAATGTTCCTATGTCCGTGAAAAGATGCCAACTGGAGAGCGCTCGGGCAGCGTACTTTCGTGGCATTAACATCCGCGTTCGCTTCCAGAAGAAGCTCGATGATATCTGAGTTACCATTTTTGGCTGCAATCTCTAGCGCGCTCGGGAAGCTTCTGTGGCGTGCATCAACATCAACCCCATTTTCCAAAAGCGCTCGGATAATACCGACGTGCTCACACGTCGAAGCTATACCGAGTGCTCGTATCAAACTGACTCTAAATGCACATTGACAAGCAGGGCCATGGTTAGGGCAGCCTTGCCTGTAGGCCCTAAGAGCTTTTTCTGCGGTTATTTCATACCCCGAGACAGCAGCCCAAGTTAATGCAACAGGGCGATTGCTTTTGGTGTCAGTAAAGTAGAGAAGAGGTTCTGTAATCTGATGTGCTCGCCTATGGGACAAGCCGAGGTTGAATAGATCCCTGCATGTCAGGTAAGGAGTAAAATGATAGTAAAGCTCTGGAATGAGGGTAAGGAGTGCCATTGTGTGAGATTTACTAGACATTAATGCACAAATTGAAGCCATAGTGAGCGAGAGTTTCGTCTCACTGTTATAGTACATAGAACAGCACACCATTAACCTCCAATGTATACACATTGGCCTTGATGAGTCTTGAGAAATGGTCGAATGCATGACATCACCTATTGCACAGACATCTTGTGCGAAAACGATGGTGAAATGGCTTTAATGCTGACAATTTACAATTGGGCCCTTAGGTGGAGCAAGTCATACGAGCAAAGGAAACACTTCCTTCATCAAGAACAATCACCATTTTGGACTCAGGAATGGATCCTTTCCTTGAGGTCCCGCTTACGCATGAACAAGTGTATGTATGTGTAAAATGTGAACTCGGCTACTGGCGTGTGAAACTTGTTCTTAGTGCTTAGCTCAGGTTGTTCAAGCAAGACAAGGGAATGGCAAGACTTTCAATCGGCACTTTTCCACTTGTTGTAGAACCCTTCATCTTACCATTCACCATATTGGCCCTATCAGGAGGAGCAGGTTAGTAGAGTCATAACCAAGATACTTCCAATACCAAAAACATTTCCAAGGCATTTCAGCGGACGCCCTACCCATAATTATACTTGCCTTGTTCAGCCACTCGCATATCTTGAAGGCAATTACTACACCGGCGTGACAAAGTGGCTTCACCGGCGTCACTCTTACACATGCGTCGCTTTTATGGAACCAATCGAGTCAACCAGTTCTAAAGCGAACATCACAACGAGGTCTAATTTTCACTGCAGAACCAGGCCGATTCAAGATTATCCTAGAGGGCAGCTATCTTTCTCGCTATCCTCTAACTATTATCGAAGGAACTATCTCCTCGTCTCAATATCTGAGGAGCAGAGGCCAAGATACGAGACCTGCTGATCCTGCAACAGATCTGTAATGCTGTTCAGACAATCCTGATATCATCATGAAACATCTTCCCTTGAGGTGGCTGCCTGTGTGACGCCGCTGTAGCCATCCGGTCATGCCGGTGTAGTAACTGCCATCTTAAATAGGATTTCCTACATCTAACGTTAGTTCTTTATTCAAGTTGCCAACAGCATTTTAGTAACCACTATCGTCTTGGCTAGCCAACAATGAATACCACATTTTTATGTGTTGCAGAATCCTTTTATTTATACTTTTGAGGCAAAAAACATACTCGTCCCGATCCATTGGCAGCAGCTAGCATATTAATACACAACGCAGTTTGCTCAGCGAAGTTTCTCACGCGGCTTGTCTCCTTTGGTATGAGATTCACAGGTGTCGAGACCTCAACCAACATGACATTTATCACGCGTTGTCACTCGGCAAACATGTCATCAAAGTCATCAAGACCTAGTATTCATGGCTCTACACCACCGGCAGGACCTTCGCCTTAGTCATACAAAACAAATCGCAAGAATCAAACGATTCGAGATCGAGATCTTCGCTAGAAAGGAAACCAAACGTTGCATAAATTGCACTGGACAAATATGACCGGTATGGGATGCTACTGTTTTAGACAAAACCAGGATTATGGTCAGGCCGAGATTACAAAACATATAATATTACTATTGTAATGCCTACTGTTAATTTGCCAACCTTTCTTGCTTACTTCACGTAACGGGAAAAGAATATGCAAGTAGGCTAGGATAACAAGAATGCCTACTTTGTAAGGCATCCGACCTTTATTAGGCCAGCTAGTAGTAATCCAGTCAAGATTACAATCAGCCCCTCATACGAATAGCATAGACTTTGAACTATAGCGCAATTCAATGGCACAATTGTTGTTGTTGCCCTAGGAGGAAGGTACCTGCGAAGCATGAACAATGAACTGATTGAGCGGGGCAAGGATTAGGCGAACAACGAGTTCACAGAACTTGTGAACTAGGCAAATGGCTCGTTGTCAGCTTCAGCTCCACAATTTCTTCAACAGGATTGAAAGCTCTACGCCAGCCATGCTAGCACTTGAAATCTGCTAAATTAGGGTCTGTCGGATCGGCAATGGCGCGGACGAGTCTACGAGCTATCTCTGAGGTGACTGCAGGGTTGAAATAGTGAATCCCTTTTTCAAGGTCCCACAAGCCTATGCACTTGCTTCATCAAAGCTCCACTCTTGATGCAAGGACAGTGGACTGAGGAATGACTCCAGTGGAATCCTGTGCTTCACGTACCTACTAGGGCGGTCTTATTGAATCTTATAACAACCCCGGAAGTATATCTTCGCTACATTGTAGTCAATTGTGGTCACTCCCGTCACCTAAACAAAAAAATCAGTCCGTCTTCTTTCTGACCTATCGAGAAACCAACCTTTACTAATTATGGGAGCTCAAACTCAGCATCAAGCCCAACACACAAGTGGCGATGCACCACGGCTATCGCCATCATCAACTGAGCTGCATAATGTGACGACGTCAGGAAAGTATGGGGAGCGCCTGACGAAGTCTACCCGGGCTATAGCATTACAACGGGTCGTAGGCCGAAGGGTACCGAAAGCGGCCTCCCGAACTGCGCCCAAGATCATAAACTTTGAACAACGGCCTAGGAGCGGCTGCAACTATTGTTGGAAACGAAATGTGAGGCATTCTTTCCATATTTCTTATCCCATCTACCGCTAAATGAAGTCTACAGATTCACTGCAGAGGCTCTCGAATATTGAAGTAAGTCAGTCACGGTCGTTTGGCAGGACAGGATGGGATTCTCCGCAATATCCAAGTCACATTGCCCGCTTCAAACACTCTTCGGCTGCAGAGAAGGGGAAACCGGAGAGACTCGCAGGCATTATTGGAAAAACAATCGCTTCTACAAGCAGTTCTTTCAATATCGCCACTTCAGTTGCTACTGTGTTCAATCATGTTTATAATGATGAGAAGGATACACGATAGGCAAAGAAGACTGTTCCACGCTCGAAATGATGCATAGGGGATGAGTGATAATCCTGGACAAGGCATACTTACCCTTGTTTATTGTGTATGTGAATTTGGCACAAAATGATTTATCTCCAACTCGACACCACATTGAAAGGTTCGCCATATTGTAGACCTGAGTTGCTTCTGCCTGCCGTTATAGCTATAACTCAGGCCTCACAGTGCTGAATGAAATCATGTTCCTTTATGGCAACATGATTATTCTCAAAAAAACTAAAGTTTGACACAAACGAGCTAGCCACCATCACAATGGAGAGCTACTTACGATCAACGATAATGAGTTCATCGGACGATCTCCGCCCAGCTGAAAACACCCGGTCTGATATCCGCATGTCGCCCTGGTTTCACTCCAGCGCTTTTATGAAAGACAATGTGGGGCGTATAGAAATCATTTCAGCTTTCAGCGTCGGATCTTGCAAGAGAACGATCAGCGAATGAATGTGAATACAGAGGGTCATTCCCACGAAGAAACCTTGCTTGGACCAAGTTTACACCCTGACCAGGGCTATCTCAGGTGGTCACAGATTTCGAAGTCCTGCAGCGGCTTTGTGAAAGGTTGCTGCCGAGTTCATCGTGTCCATAGATCGTCTCCCCGCTTGTATTTTACATCATCCAACCTGGAGGACGATCTTGTCCGGACAGAGGCAACCTCGTAAACGAAAGTTGCTAAGCAAGTAGTGGGACGCTAGTCGTGAAACTTGCAAGCGCGAGACACTGAGTTTACATGCCCTAGTTAATTCGGACTGGATAAAGCGATGGAATTATTTCAGCCCCTTACATAAGTCAATAGTGACTAATGTAATCCCATTAACGATTACTCAGCAACGAGATGCTCCTCAAGTTCTCAGTCTAGCTGATGATGTTAACCTGAATACGCCCGCTATCACCAGCTCTTGCGTTATACCGAGAAGACGCAGGGTGGCTCACAGAAATATAACCGTAGATAGGTCGGATACATGGCGGAAGACTCCACTGGGGAATCCAAGGAAAAGTTGGCTAAGATGAGCCCAACAAGGTCAGAGCGGTTTCGAAAATAGTAATGGACTTTTACCGGAGGACAGGAGGGATATAAGGAGAATGTGTTGTGCTCTATCGCGAATGATGTGGCTGTCCCTCCTGCTCTCGCTCTCCCTGATCATGGTTCCACCACATACACCTCCACCACTGCACGTAGCACCCCTGGTTCACACTGCGTTTCATTCTAATCTTCCCCATGCTGCCGTTGCTGAAGTTCAAGCCGGATCGGCCCAGTATGTATCTTCCTAGCCCGAAACGCTAAGGCGCGGAGTGGTCCGATTGCATCGCTCTAGGGTAGGACAGATTAAGATTTGTCAGCTTATAAGATCTAGTGCTCGACTATAGACGAGATAGTCCGATATGGATAACGAATGTATCTTCACTTTTACCTTCCTAAGCCTAGATCACCCTTATATCACCCCCCACTTGAGCTGGTAGTCCAGCCATCCGGCTCTCTGGATGATCATAATATTTTCTCAATACGACACTAGAACCGTGAAACATGTTTTCCCCGGCTTTTAACCACGCCATCTATGGAGAAGGTGTGACGACTTATGTTAATTCTTGTATCATGTTTTGTCACTGGCCGTAACGTAGCCAGTCCCAAGAACTTAGCTGATATGGTTGAGCATTGATATTTTATAGAACATAGTCAAATTCCATTTAGCTCTTTCAGCTAATGGGGGCTACCCAGCACCCCAAACAAACCTGTCTAACACAATCTTCCTTCCAAACAATCGCGCCGTTGCCCCAATCAGAAAGCAGGGGAAAACGGCTGATGAAAATTCGCCAATTAGGATATAGGAGACAAAACCAGAGTGTCCTAAGAAAATAATCTCCAAAAACCGACAGGCTCTCAAATTAAAGGTATTGTGGTGCCACATTGAGCCCCCTGCTGTATGTAATTTACTCACCAACTTTCCTCCACATCACCACGGTTCAAGATGGGATTCTATCGGCCGTTCATGATTCGCCACAAGCCGCTGCAAATTGCCATCGCCGCCACCTGTTTTCTCACTTTGGCCGGATTCCTACTTCGATTCCAAACTTGTCCTTCTTTATCCATTCCATGGAAAGGCACCGAGGTCATGGGCTTGACCAAAGCACCCCCACTGAAACCGCTTGTTAAGCCCGAAGGTGTGATTGTTAGCGGATTCGTCTTTTACGGTCGCAAGAGCAGGGTATCAAGCATGCGATGCTATTTAGAGGTCAGTACCTGAACAAGGCCCTAACTGGAGCCATGGTTGCTAATGGGTTTTATGCAGCGAAACTTGGTCGATAATGGAGGTTGGCTCGACGAAGTCCTCTGGGTTGCCAACACCCAAAACGAGGGAGACCTCGATTACGTCGACGAAATAATTGCCAGTAACCCGGAGAAATACAAAAAGATTATCCCCGAGAAGCCCTTATCAACATATACATATTATAAGGCTTGGCAGCTCCTGGAGCGTGGCAAGTACTATGTCAAGATTGACGACGATATTGTATGTTTGCCTCGGCTCTATTCTGGCTTACGCGGAGGATTACCTGCTATCGGTATTGCAATACATACTAATCCATTCTTCTTTAGCTGTGGATTGATGATAATGCTATCCCTAACCTTGTTACCCGAAAAGTCGACTATCCGGAAGACTTCGTTGTCTCTGGTAATATCATCAACAATCCTCCATTAGGCTTCATGCACTTCCGAATAGGTGCACTGCACCCATACTTCCCCGAGTCCGAACAGCCAAGCCACGTTACCTACGGCGCCGACTATTGGAAACCCTCCCGACATGGCTTCTGGGATGGCCCGAAAAACTTCACCTTGGACATTGAGAAGCCTCCACCAGCGTGGCCGCAACACAGGTGGCTTCGAGTGCAAGATGATACGATGATATACCAAACTCCCATTAACAAGCTCAAGTATGAGGTCTGGGGTTCGAGCTACCAGGCATGGTCTATTGCTGCTCAGATGCATTATTCATTACTCGAGAATATTGAGAATAATGCGTTAGATCTATACAAGTTCGAAAAGCCGTGGACCATGTACGGAGACCGCATTAGGATTAATTTCATGTGCATCTATGCCGACGACATCCTGGATACCGATCCCGAGCACTGGCCTAAGGGTCGAGGCGATGAGGATATGATTGTTCTTGATCTTCCCAAGATGTTGCGACGCCGTAAGTTAGGCCCCGGCCGAGTTTTTACATCTTACTTAATTAATTAACATTAATTTTTCAGCTGTCGTAGTGCAGGGAGATGCTCTAGCCGCCCACTTCCAGTATGAGCATCAAGGAGGCCTAGGGGATACAGACCTCTTGAAAAAATATCTTGCTCTAGCGCAGGATAGATATTGCCTTAACGCGACCTTTACAGGGCTATAGACTACTATTATGTAGTCTTCGTGTGTTTATATTATCATCTGAGTTGATTTATATATATACCTTAGGGAATTATCAGGTATTGCATACAAGACTTTACATTATCAGGTTTGCTTCAGAGGTTGTGTAATCCTGGGGCTTGTAGTTAAAGTGGTGCATGGCTAGATATCTTGGAAGTCACAAGCCTGGTTGGAAGATAAATTACTCCATGGTGTGACTTTGTCGATTGACGACTAACAGTTTTCACACGCTTGTAGCCGAGTTCGAACACTTCGTGTCTTGATAGACTTACATACCCCTGTCCATACGTGAGCGAGTAGGCAAGGCATTAACCAAAGTATCAATTCTTGATTTCAAGATAATTCAGCGTTAATTAATTAAGTGCTCTATTCGCTCGCATAATCTGTTGAACGAAGGGCTGAATGTTAGACTTTCAGCATTTTAACGCAAGTTCATCCGTTTCCCCCGGGGATATATGTTGAATCAGGGATGCTATGTACTCAGTCACTCCTAATGACTCATCAAGATCAGTTTGTATACACTGGCCACCGAGTGGATAGGTCGATGGAAATTCATTGCAAGATGGCATCACTCCTCACAATGAAGAGGCCCTTCCGAAGCGCAGATTATACTTAGCAGATGTCGTGTTGTGCTGCTGGTTATCCGTCACATCCAGAAAAGGGGCGTCAATAGGTGCGCACCTGGATGCGCACGTAAGTGTCACGTGTTGCGCACCCGGTGCGTCTGTAAGGGAGTTATGTAAGCCCAACACCCTTGTAGCTACCCCTTTCCCGTTGATAAAGAGCCTCACTTCGCCGCGCAACGATCTACTCAAATCATCTCTCCTAGAATGAATCCAGTTACAGCTACTCGTCAATTTTCTGATGACTGCCTGCCTCCTGAACGCGAGTATGGCTCTCGGGAAGCCCTACACGCCGCGATCAATGCATGGGCAGCTCCCAGGGGCTATGCGTTTGTCACTGGGAAGTCGAAGAAAACAGAGAGCGGCAGACGAATTGTTTTCTTCAGCTGTGACCGTGGAGGAGCACCTCCAAAGGCCTCGGGCGTACGGCAACGGTCAACTACAACACGGCGTACAGGGTGTCAATTCTCAGTCCTTGCGAAGGAGGCCTTGGATAAGACAACGTGGCGCCTTACACACCGTCCTGGCAGCGAGTTTGCCCATCACAACCACGAGCCAAGCACAAGCATGTCTGCACATCCAGTCCATCGTCAACTATCCAATGCAGATAGGTCAACTATTAACAACCTTGCAAACGCTGGTGTAGCACCGAAAGAGATCAGGTCCTACCTACGTCAGAACACAGAGTCTCATGCCACCCAGCAAGACATCTACAACTGCATTGCACAAGGCAAACGAGACCAGAAGAAGGGCCAGAGCACAATCCAAGCTCTTGCTAATGAGCTTGAGGCTGAGGGTTTCTGGAGTCGAATACGCTTCGACGAGGATGGTCGGGTTACAGCTGTGTTGTTTGCCCACCCAGAGTCGCTAACATACCTTAAGTCATACCCGGATATACTTATATTGGACTGCACATATAAGACAAACAAGTATAGGATGCCTCTTCTCGATATCGTCGGTGTTGATGCCTGTCAACGATCATTCTGCATCGCCTTCGCCTTCCTCAGCGGCGAGGAGGAGAAGGACTACATCTGGGCGTTAGATCGGCTACGTTCAATGTACGAAGCCTGTAGCGCAAGGCTGCCATCTGTGATCCTTACAGACCGCTGTCTGGCCTGCATGAATGCGGTATCTCATTGTTTCCCGGCTGCAGTATCGCTTCTATGCCTTTGGCATGCCAACAAGGCAGTCCTGCGTTACTGCCAGCCAAGCTTTATGCGTCATAACGATGCGGCTCAAAAGCCTCAAGGCCACCAAGAGTGGAAGGACTTCTACGGAAGATGGCATGAGCTCGTGGCATCGGCAAATGAGGAGACATTTGAAGACAGGCTTCAGCAGCTCAAAGAGCGCTATGCTTCAGCTCACGCCCGGGAGGTCGCCTACATCATCGAAACATGGCTTGACCTCTACAAAACAAAGCTCGTGAAAGCTTGGGTTGATCGGTATCTTCACTTTGAGAATGTGGTTACATCTCGAGGCGAGGGTATTCATCAGCTCATCAAGGTGTACCTTGATACTTCCCAGCTAGATCTCTTTGAGGCCTGGAGGGCTATCAAGCTGGCGATACTTAACCAAGTAGCTGAGCTCCGAGCAAACCAGGCGAAGCAGCAAATCCGAACACCCATAGAACTCTCAGGGAGTCTATACAGCATCATACGAGGCTGGGTATCTCACGAGGCATTGCGGAAGGTTGAGGCGCAGAGAAAGCGGCTCCAACAGGACAGACTCCCTGCCTGCACAGGAGTCTTCTCAGCAACGCTTGGGCTCCCTTGCGCTCACACAATTGAGCCTCTTCTACAACAAGCCCAGCCGCTTCAACTACACCACTTCCATACGCATTGGCATCTTCAACGAGAAGGAAACCCTCAATTGCTCATAGAGCCCCGCCGTCAGTTCGATCAGGTGCCAGCTACGTCAACATTGCCGAAGACTAGCACTCAGCGCGAGCCATGTGCATTTGAGATCGTCGAACAAGCATCACAGACGAGAGCCAACCCCAAATGTTCAAGATGTCATACACAGGGCCACAGGATGAGCTCAAAGGCATGCCCATTGCGATATGCGCATCTTGTATCTCCCTCAGCTTCTACAGCGCCCCCAAATACGCTGCCGCCATCGACTACACCAAGTTCGGCTCAACAGCCAGTTCCCGATCCATCCTTATGCTCAATTTTGCCACAGCAGCAGGTAGCGCCGCCAGCGGCACTATGTGATCAAGAGATGGTGCCGTCCCCGCCAGATATAATAGCACTGCCATCCTCATCAGCGGATGTACCTCCACCACCAGATATGCCGCCATCGGTACCAGCGTCTGGGCCAGACATACGCTATGATGACCCTCGTGCTATATATGATCGATATATTGCAGCACGGATGGCATGGTATAACAAGCTGCCTCGAGGTAGCTTAAAGACTAACCAGGAATATCGAAAGGCAATGGGCCTCCCTCAACGCTACGATAAGACAAGTTACAGCTGGTGTTTGGATTATAAGCAGATGGGTAAGCGATGCACATCAACGATACCTGGACGGGAGTGGACTAAGGAGGAGATGATGGCGTACTTGGATTGGACCAGGGTAGAAGATGAACGTGTGGAGAGGCAAGTCGCCCAGGAGATGGGCGACAACCCTCTGGCGAACAGGCGAACAGGCATGAAGGAGATTTGGAAGAGGGTTGAGCAGGACATGATCGACCAACAAGCTCTGTACTCGAACGATAAACTGGCTGAAGACTGTATCATAGTTACTGCTTAGATTATTATTAACGCCTACATTACTTATATCCCAATTATGGCACCGTGAGAAAAAATCTGTATAGCAGAGCAGTTCGTCATCTAGAGATTAGAAGCAATACAATAAAATACAATAGGCTGGCTGGCATACAAGGGTGTTGGGCTTACATAACTCCCTTACAGACGCACCGGGTGCGCAACACGTGACACTTACGTGCGCATCCAGGTGCGCACCTATTGGCGCCCCCAGAAAAGCAGTTGATTACATAACTGGTGGCTACGGCAAGGAGTGTTTGGGCGTATGAAGAGCTCATATCTCATATGCTAGTCAAAATTTCCTTCCATACCCTAGGCTCACTATTGCATTTCTCCTAGTGACAGTTTGGCAAGGTCAAAGTAGCGCGAAGAGGGACAACTCTGAACTTTAACCTAGGAGTTTCGTTATTTTGAAGGTGAATCGTAGATATGCCACCTGATATGCACCTTTATCGACGGAAAGGACGAGGTTTCATTACACAAGCTTGTGACTCGTCCACCGGTCTTTGACTAGGTACCCTGTGATGACAGAGTTGAAATCAGAAAGCATATACTTTGAAACCTCCCTTGAAATCGCCATATCCTGATGGGTTCGGCAGGATCCACATTTTACCATCCACCTGGTGGCAAAGTGAGCTTGTTTTCATGTACCGTGGCGAAGATAACTTACCATCTTGATGCCTTGAAGGCTGTTACGCACCGTCCGGGAAGCTTCCAATCTAAAAACATTGTCTTGCCCGGTTTTCTCTGCACTATGAGAACATCGTCTCTCAGCCCTTGCCTTCTTACTTCGCAACTATCAAGTTGCGAGCTGCATAAGCCATCGCATCGCACCAGGGAGAGTCCCGTGGAGCGAATGCTTTTGACATGGTCTAAAAAGCGAGCGGATACCGATGCCTCTGGTAGATAGATGTTGAACAATTGCTTTAAGGATGCTGATGCCGCTCTTGGCCCATGCATTCTTATCTGACCCTAATGACTGATGCTTGCTTTGGAATATGGCCTTAGTCTCATAGTTAAGGCATGGTATGAAAGCATTATTGAGATACTTGAGTGACAATGCGACGCTTACTGCATTCTTGGCTAAGATTACGGAGTGTTTGTTGCTTTCGAGGCCGGTCAACAGGCAGTGGATCGATTTTGTGCGACAGGCTATGTATGACTCAGCTCGCAATAGCGATCTAAGAGACAGCAATAAAATTCATTGAAGCTCCACCACTCCCCGGAACAAATAGCCGCCATCCTGTATACCGTTATTGAAGGACCTTTTCTTCCAGTAGAGGCCTTCTCAAATTCTTGTTTTAATCTTACACAGGAGCCCCTCTTCCTCTCACTTCGCCTCGAGCATGCTTATCTCTTCTACTTGGTTGGGTTAGGCGAAGCAGGGACAAATTTATGTACCTCAGGTTGTTTGTAGGGGAGCAACTTGTCGGCGTTAGGCTATCAGGTACTGGTGGCTCAGGGATTGAGAGAAGAGAGCGGATACGTGATAGATGTTTCAAAGTCACACACCAGATCATATCAAGCGTGGCACATGAATTACCGACCAGATCCTAACGCAGACTCAGCATAGAACCTTTGAGGTATGCTGCTCCAGACTCATACATTCGTATCAAAGTATCGAACTCGGAGTGACACCACCAAACCACCCACTATCGCATACACAGCTTCTGAACACAGAGGATGGTTCAAATTCCAAGGTCCTTCTTCAAAGCGGGCAGAACTGTGCCGTCATTCCACTTCCAGATCAAACCACTGTTATGTCCAGCAAAGGCAGCCCCGGTCCAGTAAGTATTGAGATAACCCTCGAGCTTGAGAAGCTCAGTATAGAAGCCTTTTGCAATGTCTTCACCGGTTACATGAAGATCGTAAGGAACATGGTTGGAGATATAAGGAAAAGTAACTCTCTTCGCCGCGTCGGTGGATACAGCACCCACTCGCGCCAGTGTAGTAAGCTCCTTACGAATAAGACTTTTACTATCAGCTACAGTGTATTCGGTATTGTCGAAGGCAACGCCAAGGAGGAATTGATTCGGAGAACCAGAAGACAGGTAGGCGTTGCTTCCAGGAATCATCGGAGTCTTGGCAGGAGTCATGATACCGACGTTCTGGAGGCTCACATCGAGACCAGGGATATCAGCAACGCCTGCAACATAGCCGAAAGCAGAAAATTTGGAGAACAACTTTCGCTCCATCTCGGAGAGATCAAAAGCCCTCATGTTCTCGATCGTCTGGGGAATAGCGACCACGAGCTTCTTCGCCTTGATGGTGAAACTCTCACGCTTCTGTCGAATGGTCACGATAACACCTTGCTTATTTCGCTGAACTCTGATGACGTCTGAACTTAGATAAATATCATTTCCAAGCACAGCAGAAGCAGCCTTGTAGATGCTTCGAGTATCCCCTGACGCGGCGACGAGGAATTCGCTAGAAACAGCCTGCAAAAGCCCCGGTCCAAACTTCTTAATACCGTAAAGAGTAGGAATGGTGGTAATGTTGCCAGGGTACCAGTTTAGCTGACTGATGAGAGGAAGAATGGCGCTGAAGTTGTTCTGCTGGGCAAACTGTCCGAAAGGCAGAAGCAACTCTTCGGGCACAGGGTCGGGAACGCGATAACCTTGGTCGATCCAGGGATATTTGCTCAGAACATTTTGAGAATAGGTCTGCATTGCTGCAGCCATGGCCTTTTTAGTGGCAGCAGCCTCTGCTTCATCCTGGGCAGGGACTGGAACACCCAGAGTAAAGTCGTACATCTTAGTTGAAGGAGTCGCCTTGAAGGGGTTGTGTTTTGCTACAGCAACTCCAAGACGCGCTAAGTACTTTTGCACAGTGTTGGTGTTTTCAAAAAGTACAACACCAATATTGGCAGGGATTTGTCTTGGGGTTGATGTATGTCTCGGCATGCCCTCCGATCTGATCTTTCTTCTCAATCACGGCAACCGCGGCGCCTGCATCTTTGAGATTGACTGCCGCATGTATGCCGGATGAGCCACCACCGATAACAGCTACGTCGACATGGACATTTTTGGTTATAGCTACAACGCATACCGGAGATAGGCAGGAAGCCAAGGCAAAGAGATTGTTATAGAATTTCATGGTCAAAGATTGACGAAGAATAAAATATGTTCCTTGGCAAGACCTTTTCGGAATGGCACCTTAGCTTATTTTGTACTGCCAGAATCGGGCGTATGCCACCGACTTGAACGGGTCAGAGTGTTAATTATTACGGGGATCAAGGTACTGGATTGAAGTCTGCGGTTACGTTTACCTGCAGCTTTGTCCACTTATCATTAGTGGTTCACAAAGGCTCCAATTCATAACCTTCGGGCCGCCTCACCCTGTGAAAAGGGTAAGATTATCTCCGTATCAGAACATTTTGGCTCGTATTTATCACTGTTTTGAAGTTGGTTACATGAATAGGCATTCAGTCTCATGGTGCCACTCAAGAAATACTCGCAGGTACATGAGTCGGCCATGGAACCCAGCATACTTCACGACTCACCAGCCCTAGCCATGAGCATGCACGAACTATGCATCGCTTCATGGCAATTCCATTCAAGCGGTAAAATGCGTAGATGTGCGCGAAGGCCCCAGAAGCCTTGCTGAAGATTTTCCGGAGCTACTTGATCTTGGCTTGCTGATGTCGTTTTACTCTCACCACCAACCAAATCCTTCCAATTGGCTCTGGATCGCATACTCTATCTATGAACTAGAATTTGGTCTTCGCATATTCCACTCTTCAAGTTGTGCAGGCTGGCGTCAAAGAACGTTCTGGGCCAGTGATATCTTGTCTATCAGGTCGCTGTCTCCTCCGCAAGTGTTCAAGCAGGAGCTGTGCTCCAGGCTTTTGGATCATACTTTTCACGTCAAGAAAAATATATTGGGCTCTTTTTAATCTTCCTTTGATTTTGTTTTCTATCATTGCAGCCTTAATAACCGTCATCAAGGACTGACGGTTGACACTCCCAATAGAGACAAAGCCAAGGGCGAGCACATGCTTGCTTGGTGATATACGTGATCTAGAAAAAGTGGCTTATTATAGATTATTCGGCCATATCTAGAAATAAGTCTCGAGTTCAGTGCATCCTGAACTTGGGATACGACGGATTTTGTTTTTATCCGTCGCTATGATGGTTGATGGGAGCATAAATAAACTCGAATATTTAGTTATTCTAGGCTGCTTTTTATAGGAGATCGTTTCTGTAAATAAACTGGCATTGAGACATCTATAAATGCAAAGTCTCATATAAGCCTATAAGTTAAAAAGACGTTGACGTCGCTTTAAGACCGTTTGCTTGCTCTTCACTTTACAGGAACCCTTTCCTTCCCGCATCATCCCTTTTCTTAGCTTCTCATCCACTTATCGTCCACCTTGTGAAATAAATTGGTATAATTGGGAAGATCTAGTCTGCCCACACCTTTTCTGATCGCTTAATTTGACCTATTGGTATTGATTTCAAAGCCAGTTGCGCGCATGATACCATCGCTCCATACTTAATACTTTTCTGAAGCTGAAAGACCCATAAATTGAGCTTGTCATTGTCCAACACCAAATCTTCATAAATCGCATTCTGTATCAGTGTCTTGAAAAAGGACAATCAAGACTTGAACCACCAAAATCACGATAATGCCCCCCAGGAACAAGGGAGTCGCGAATCCTTTTGCCGGCTGTGTGATTACCGTCTGTGGCAGACCTGGCACCATTGATGGCCAACCATATACCCATGATAGTTTCAAAGATATCATTGTCCAATATGGCGGGAGATTTGTTCGAAGTGTCACAGGGGCTACCACTCACGTTGTTGCCACTAAAGATAGTTTGGAGCGTAAAACTGCCACAATGGTGGCCGCCAGGAGGAGGGAAAATCTTTCCTTTATGATGCCAGAATGGCTCATTGACACCGACACCAAGAAGAAAAAGCTGAACGCAAAGGAATACGCCTGGACGGACTTGGAGAGACTAAGAGTGAGCCAGCTTAAAACCCAAAGCGCCAAGACAAAGACTACCAAGAAAATTGCTAAGGCTAAAGCACGTGTCAAGGACGAACCTAAGGAAGATGGGGAAGCTCCACCCAAGACCTCAGCTAAGCCCAAGAAGACTGCAGCTAAGTCCGAGCCCAAGGCCGCAGCTAAGCCCACGACTGCAGCTAAGCCCAAGCCCAAGGCCGCAGCTAAGTCCAAGGCCTCTAAGCCCAAGACCAAAGCTAAGTCCAAGACCTCGGTTGAGCCGCTCACCGAATATGACGTCTGGGTCGATCCTGACTCTCGTCTCATCTACGATGCATATTTGACCCAGACCAGTTCTGATACCAAGACTGACAGGTTCTTCCGTATCCAAGTTATGAAGGACCCTAACTCATCGACCTTTAGGACAAGGACTCAATGGGGTCGTATTGGCGGGACGCCTACTTATCAAGTCCTGGGAAATGGAGGTCGTGGAGAGGCTATCGAGAAATTTGAGGAAAAGTTCAAGTCAAAGTCAGGTCTCGCTTGGGAAGATCGTTCTGCACACCCTAAGCCTAAAAGATACACCTATCACCGTCATTCCGGCAGCGATAACGATACGACAGATCATTCATAAAGGCCTTAAGGGTCTTAATATGGTGAGTTCTCTACCTTTTCTTTATTCACGCAAGTGAAATCTGTGCATTGACTCCACATCTATGCTAACATGCTCGCAGGCCGGCCCTGACAGCAAGCCCACTTATGCCAACGACCAAATTTTATCTTTGGACTACAATGAGTACATATGTTACGATGTTGGAGGTCAAGTTACGTTACCTGTGACATGTGAAGATCTTTGCAGAGCGATAGTGGCCGAACGACTTATGTCATACCAGCTCCATTTAAAATTTCTGGTGTTTTTTCGTTATAGTCATACTCGAACTACATGTTTTTGGCAGAAAGGATTTGATTGGAATACTTGTTGTAAATAGTTTCTTTCCGTGTACTTCTGATGTAATAAGAGCACGAAGTATTTGACACCTCATGACGATTGATATTGCTGGTCTACATATCCATTCAGAGCAAGAATAAAATTGGTATTCATGTAGGTTCACTTCATACTATGTCGCAATCCGTCACATGAAGTGGATCGTTGAAAAATGAACCCTTTACATAGCCTGCAAGCGCTACTATGTACCGAATCCTAACGATTGCATATTGGCCATGGATGTGATTACAGCTTGACAGAAGAAGCCGAATTGAACGGTTTCCAAGACCAAGCTGACTTTTGTGATACAGCGTATGCGATAATGGCTCTGCTCAAAGTAGAAGCCGTTCGCCGCGCTTGCAAAGCAATGATCTCTAAGGGTTTGGAATCAGCAAATGGCAAGGCGCAATAGCGGGCCCTGGACGACAAGGAGGGCGTGCAATGAGATTTAGAGGTACCGCTTCGTGCTATATACGGGGGATACCGGTGCGATCTTTCGGCCGCCCAGAAGACGGGGATTGTTACCACAGCAGGAAATATTGGGATGAATGGATAAAAGGGGAATTTCCCTTTACTTTTGCTGTAGAATCCAAGGCTCATTGCCATTTATCAAAGTGCAACGACCGGGTAATCCTCCAAGCAATAAGTATGACGACCCTGTTTGGCAAGCAGGAATATTGGACAGGATTTCCGGCACGCGATGCTATAGGAATTATTAGATGAAAGGGGAGCAATACCAATCGAAAGGGTGGAAGAGAGACAGGAAATGATCAAATAAGTAACGTATGAAGGACAGATACAGCTCCGGTGCTAATCCAGGCAGTCAAGTACTTCGTCGTCTGGCACTCTAATGAAAGCAATTACCTACCCGTGCCAAGGTGGTTTAGGACAGCAACTTTTCAAAACAGCCTTAAGCTGTGTATCAAAGGCAGACACGATTTGAATTAACTGCCAGATTTTAAGCCTAGTGCAATTAAGATAGTATTTTCAGCTCTCAACATACCTTACTAACAAATGTTTATTAAAGGATATAAGACCAGCTAGGGCAACAAGGTATGGCCAATCAAAGCCGTACTATATTCAGTCGATTGAGGCTCAGAAAGTTTGAATTAAAAGGCAAAGGCCTTCCAGTGGTTGGAATTGCTTGAGGTAGTATAGGTCCAGAGGCTGGCGGTCAAGAAGCACACGCTAAAGTATGAATGAAAGAATATCAGATTTAATACCGCCACGATTGTTACTCGAACAAAGTTCGCCAACCTTGGCAATAATAATGGATAGTTTGTGAGAGAGTGAGAACGCACTGCGCCGCTAAGGGCAACAAATAAAGCTTTTGACATGAACGCGGCGCTCATACCCCAATGAACCAATCCGTTACTTTGGGCTCTAAAAGCCCCAAGGCAGCCATTCCAGTGCACATGATGGTGTTACGGTGGATAGGTTTCCTGTTTTACCTATGATGTTTGTATCTCGTCGATACTTCATCACCCAGTCAACCTTCAGCTCTTTCTCGACAAACCGGGGCCTGGACAAGCGACAACATCGCACGCGCCATCTTGAAAGGTGTTTTATCTCGGAACCATGTATCATAGCTATAACCGCCACGTGGTAGGTTTGTTACACCTCCGTACTACGAATCGATAGTGAGTTTGTTATTAGTAAACCACTAATATAACACTTTGCTTCTGATCTTGATATTGTGGCTTTTGACTCTTTAATTGACTTATATTACATATCGTTGGTAGAGGGCCTCCTCAGTGAGTACTTCACCGGCATCGAGCAATTGCTTTTCCATATTGGCCTCACGCACTGGCCCTTGCTCATCTATAAACTTAGAGACGCTTTTAGATAGGCACGTAAGATAGTAGTTCACTCCCGCTATCTCGTAGAGGCAATTGTATCCAATTTGGAATCCTGTGGGTAATTGGTTAGAGGCGCAAGGACCTTCACATTTCTGAGGTTCTATTTGATACATTTGCCGAGGTCCTTTGTTAGGCATGCACTCTACATCTAAGGGATAAGATATTATGATTGTAGCAAAAGCAAAGGCATGGCCTGCTTTGAGGAATTTCCGGTCCATTCTAACGATGTAAACGACATCAAAGTTATGTAACTTGGCAAGGAGGTGGGCCATATCCTCGGCATCTGTGTTGTAGCTTAAGCCTTTATTGTGTCGAGGCTGGGGATATAGTGTGAGCTGTGAGCTGTCATGGCGTCTAGAAAATGCGCCCAACTGGAGGGTAGGTTCATAGAAACGCATTTCGTTGATGGGTAAGCTATTAGTAGTTACTTGTCACTATATAGTAATAGGTAATCCGTTAAGGGTAGCACTACTAAAGATTTTCAATTTACTAATACAAAGGAATCTTAACTTTACTAAAAAGGCAGTGCTAATTTTAGTACGAAAAATAACCATATAGTTATATAGTTACATAGCTATAGAAACTTAGCTAATTATAGCGATAGTAATTATAAGCCTTAATTAACTTACTATTTCAATGTATAAGCATTTTGTGCTAGTATCTTTCAAGTATTATAAGAGGTCAACTTCTGCGCCGTGCTACTTTGAGATACTGACAAATTCGGAAGAGACTCAACACTCAGCAATCTCCACACTATATAACGTCCTGAACCTGCTTGCGCATCTGCTTGCTCGGACATATACATCTTCCTACCATGAACTTCGCCATTCTATTGTGGGGCTTTCTCCTCTCTCAAGGCGTTACGGCCTTACCGATTAGTCCGCATGACCGAGACCCACGAGGAGTTCGCCTAGACAAGAGAAGCAAAGACGAATGCATGGAGTCAAAAAATATATATCAGTTTATGAAGTGTTTTTTGATAGACAGTCAGGATCAGACATGAGGGGTTAACGATAAAGATCAAACAGCAAGCGCACTGCTTCTTTCCAGGCAATTCCAAAAGGACCGGTCGCGCGGCATACAGATAATGCCACTGCTCAGCTCACAAGCTCCACTAATTGCGGCATAAACTAGATTCAGGCCGTGTCACTAAGAATCTAATCATGATACCTTGAGGGAGGTTGGCAGGAGAAGGGGAGCAAAACGAAATCGAAGTTTGAAATCAAACAAGTTACTCGCAAAGACATAATATAGCAGGTTTATATCAATACAGCTAAAACAGAATTTTCCTCAAGTCACGCTATTTGCTCTCTTCGGCGTACGCATCGTCTCCATTTCCATTAGTTCTTAACTTCGGTTGACATGTCAACTCTGCTGTGAGTGATGTCTGTAATTCAGTTCTAGCTTTGGTTACAATAAGATTAAAGAAAGCTCGGAGTAATATCTTTGTCATTGACTCTACAAAGATGAAGGTCCACAAGAAATAGAACTATCAGTTCTAATTAATTCTGTACAGCTATGCGTCAAGAGTTTATTCACATCGTACATCAGGAGTCTCCCAACGACAGCCTACTTGCCAGAGGTCGTGGTGGTGCCAAGCTTTCCGTTGTCAATACTTGAATCTAGAATGCTAGCACATTCTTTTTTCTCAGTGGGCTATGGCAGGGAAGTGGTGAAGTCGTCCCCTTGAATGAAGTCCATGGCCATCAGTTGCCTCGGCTACTGCAAACTATTCTCAGTAAATCCCTAGTCGTGCACGATGGGTCGCTGGTGTGCCATCTCCTGTTTAACGCGAGGTACATTTATAGATTTAGGAAGAAAACCGAGCCGAAATTGGATACCCATGTGTGAGTGTAGTGTCCGTGAGGAAATTGGCCGGAAGTGGCGTAGGCACTCGTAAGCGATATGGCCCTAATTAAACAAGTGGCGCTATAGTAGCACCTCATCAGATGACAGCAGGTGGCATACTGAGACTACCGTCTGAGGAACCAAAATGATATACTACGATAAGACTTACAGGAAAGAATGGCTAAAGAATGTAGAATATGACAATTATTATGTTAACCTAACTGTACAACCTCGGCCGCCCCGATATTTGTTGTTACATGGGTATCTGACATTGAATTGAAACTGTACAAGCTGGGAACCCAACTTTCATTCTAAGAACTGGACTTGTTTACGAATGCAATTACGCACTAATTTTGTGGTTCGGATCAAATAAAGGTCGACTTTTCCTGCCTTGATAGGTTGAACGGCGAAGGAGTAAGGGGCTGGCTCACAGGGAATTAGGTGATGATCAGGTGCGTAAGAGAGAGACTCTTAGCTAGGCTGGTACTTAAAAGTGACTGTCTTGACGCCTTTTCTTCTCCTGGAGAAAGTATTTAGAGCTTTCTTACATGCGTCAGACATGATCAGCTATGTAGTTGACTGCTGCCTATAAGGTTAAGCTTTAGGCTGCGAACACAGGTGACGAGTGAGAACATGACTTTCTCTTTCCCCTAATATACAGTATTGAGCACTGAGAGCTTCCTCTTCTAGAACAAGCTTAGATATGTTAGTCTGTCTCCACACAGTGTCAATCTCACATTTCCGTGGACTGTATACATCAGCATCGACGCTTTTGGACATTCGGAGTAAGCTTTAGCCGTAAGCCGAAGGCTAGCAACCATGCACAGGAGCAATAACGCGTCAGCCTGAAAAGTGGCAAACTTGGACTTGACAACCCTCGCGAGATGGCGCCACAATTATCGAAGATCCAACGAACCGAGCTTCAGCAAGTCATCATAGACAAGTTAAAAGGTGAAGAAGTCATCACAGACGAGCAGATAGCGACTACGATCGGTCGATGCACCGCGCGAACCGTCCGTCACGCACGATCCAATATACTCCGACATGGTACAATCGATGCTCCTCGTCAGACGACCGCCTGGCCTGGAATCGTAACGGAGAATATGTGGTTGGCTTTACAAGACAAGCTGACCAGGGATCCTTGTATGAGTCAACAGGATATGGCCGATTTTCTTAACAAGAAATATCGCGTCAACTTGTCACGGTTCACCATCGGTAGGACGCTGAAGCGCGTTGGCTGGACCAAGAAGGTGACGCAGAACGTTGCAAAAGAGCGTAATCAAGATTTACGAGATAACTACATAGAAAGGCGGTCCCATTACAAACCCGAGCAAATGATATTCATCGACGAAAGCGGGAGCGATCGTGGGCTGGCGATACTGGGACGAGGCTACGCCCCCAAAGGAGTAACCCCAGTTCAGTACAAGCGCTTCCATCGCGGTAAGAGAGTGCAAATGTTACCAGCGTACACCCTGGGAGGAGTCATATATTGTGAGGTATACCAGGAGAATACAGATACCGAGCTGTTCCAAGGGTTTCTCGAAAGGTTGCTGCCCTTTTGCGGCAGGTATCCTGAACCCAACTCCGTCATCTTTATGGACAACGCCTCCTTCCACTTCATTTCCCCTAGCCTTCAGGGTAAGCTCGCGGAGGCGGGTGTGATAATAGAAATGCAACCGCCGTATTGTCCCGACTTGAATCCTATCGAGTATTTATTCGGTTCTGTCAAGAACCGCATCAGGAAGATGGCGCGAGAAGACGAGGCTCTCATACAGGGCGACTTCAAGTCGTACCTGTATATGCAGGTCAGGATTGTAGGACAACATTCTAAAATCGTAAAAGGACACTTCAAGAAAGCACAAATTTACATTGACTAGAAGAAAAACTGGATAGATAAAATAGAAACCGTTCTAACATTGCACATTGTTCCCTTGGCGCCGTTTTATGTATGATCCAGCATCACAAACATAACGCCATGCCACGCCCTCCGGTATCCCATGCTTCTTATAAAAGCGGAACATCTTTTCTTGGTTGCTAGCAAGCATGTCGAGATCAAAGCAATGCGCCAGAGTCAGCTCCTGAGCCGACGTGTAATATTCTTTCTGCTCGTTGGTGCGCACTCGGGACCGTTGATAGGTACTGTACGCCACTACCTCATCTTCTCTGGGCATGTCAAAATCCACAAGTGAAGTGGTGGGAAAATTCGTCTTCGGGGATGGAGGAACACTATTTGCACATTGGTGACAATGAACCTGGGTAATACGGACAGCTGAGCCATCTGAACCCCGTCGTTGCCGCTTACGACCAGAAATCTTCTCGCGCTCATCCTGTTCCCTTTCTTCCCATTGGCGTTCGTCCTCCTTCACCAGTCGACGGAATTCGGGAGGTACATCGTCGTGTCCGTTCAGGTTGTTCCCTGCCTGCATATAATCGGCGAGCATCCTAATGTGGTGGGGTTGAAGACGGTGATGTTTCCCTTCATTCTGCCAGCAGTGGTCCCCTTTTGTACATGGAGCTCCTGGGCAGCGCATCATTGCATAAGCCTTCCTGACACAGGCACCTCGACCTACGCCAGTCGTTCTAGCTTCTAAATCTGCTTGTTGATTCGCCGTTGCGCTACTTTTGCCCGACTTGCTAACATCGATGGCTCGGTAATAAAATGTAACTATAATAGTGATTTTCTTGCCACTAGTCAAAAACGGACTCCATTCCCGGAGTTGTTTTGCAACAAACGACCATTTGACGTCTAACTTTGGGAACTCCTTGATAATTTTACCTGTTTTGTGATCGGTTACTGATAGGACGATCTTCGTCTTTTCCTCCTTCCATGGCTTGTCGATACACGCCCCAGCCAGCTTCGGCCGGAGAACGTAGTTCCAGAACTTGCGCGGCGATATTACGATATTTAGCTCTGTTTCACCAGCCTGGTTCCTGTTTTTGGCAAACAATTTCCATTCCATATTATAGCGTATCGTCGGCTCGTCTTCGTACGACCGTTCTGGCTCCCAGTCCGCGAATGGCACGAACGTCAAGGCACACCCAGCGGGTCTCAGCCGGCTCCTGAGGGCTGAAGCTGCGGGCTGAGACACCTCGCTGTCGGACGTGGAAGAGTCGGCAGAGATCTGAGCCTCGCTCGCATCGTCACTTGGCCAGTCATTTACAGTGTCGCTCTGGTTCATGGTTATTGCCACGTTTAAAGACACGAGCTGACTGGCTGGTTCTCGCCGTTTCGAGCACCACCTTGCCACAAAGGACACCTGTCCAAAACATTCCCAAGTTTTCCATGACATTCCATCAGCTTCCATGGCCATTGATCACGTGAGTCGTGTCAAGCGACCGCAATTCGTGATTCACCAAGCACTTAGCGATCTGGTCCTTTTTGATGAAGCCATTCGCAAAATCTGAACAGAAACGCAAGACTATGGAAATGAACCAATTAATTAAATCTTGCCAAGTAAAACCTAACATCTGCCGAGCATGAGATCGCGGCAATTTTATGATCGCCAGGTGGGTGGGGTAATGTGGCTGAGGTGGAATTTTGAGGCTGACGTATGGAGTACTGAAATGGCTTACTGAAAGTAACGTGGTCGATGACTCGCACTGTTGATTTAGGCTCCACTCGCCCCAGACTTGCACCCCGGCACTTAGGTACTTAAGCTACTTTGAAGTACTTCTTTTATTGGGCCAAAACATGCTTACCCACAGCTAAGAAGTCTATTTTGGCCGCTTCATTTGCTTATGATGTAGCTCGATGTACTTCCAAGTACCTACCCCAGACTAAACATAGAGCTTATTGTTCTGGAGAGGAAGCTACCGGTGCTCAATACTGTAAGCTTTTACTCAGCATCTTTCATGATGACTAGCTACTAAGCTGAGAGGTTGTTTTGGGCTATTGTGTGAGTAGTAGGTATGCAGAACAGCCTCATTGTTATCCTGTCTCTCGTACTCATAACAGTCTTCAACATAGACTTTACTATTAAGTATACTTTTCTTTTTTAAAACATAACTTTTATAGAAAGCCTTAAGTTTAGTTTCCTTCTTACTATAAGTAAAATGTTACGACCCTAGCGGTTACATCACGTGTACCTCATTATTTTTCTCCAATCACAGGAACGGACCCACCACCTCACATTGGACCGACCTTCCAATACTTTCGGTCCAAAGATAAGATAAGGACCGACGACTCTCGTTCAACGGTCCTACAGACCGATGCATAAACAATATCGGTCCTGAGGGGACCGACGCCAGCACACTATCGGTCCTCACGAAGACCTCTAGTATATATACACTCCTTTAGCAGTAGATAGAACTTAGCTCACCAGCTATCAATAAAACTTCTTTACATTGATCAAGCCTAACACGCATTGAATCTACCATTAAGAGACGTGACACTTCGACAAGCTCAGCATCACGCCCTACGCCATCTGCCAACAATAAACCTAGCACGGCTTAGTTTATCCACAGTTGGGAACCAACCGTCACACGTTGATAGCTCTTGTTCAGACCGTACCGCGTAACGCTGAGCAATACAAACGCAATGTCTGCGAACGTCAACCCCGTCCAACAGCAGAACGCAGCTGCCAACCTTCAGGGTCACCAGCCTGCAGCACCTGCTAACCCTGCACCGGTCAATCGCCCGCCAACCGATCAGAACATGGACGACGCAGACGACTCTTCCCAGAGTTCCGACGACTCGGAGGTCGAACGACTTCGCGAGCAGCTCGGGAACGTCACCAATGAGATGAACGAAATGCGACAGATGCTGGAAGAATTCACCGCTCTGCAGCACCAGCAGAATCAGAGCAACAACAACACCCAGCAGGAGATGTACAACCTGGCCTCGGCAGCCAACAATGGGAGAGACCCAGGAGAAGTCCTCAAGCCTAGCCCGCCTGAGTACTTCGACGGAACCCCGAGCAAGCTACCCACGTTCCTTACTCAAAGCCGAGCCTTCATCACGTACTATCCGAATCAGTTTCGCAACGATTCCGCCAAAGTAATGTACATGGCAGGAAGACTCATCAAAACTGCAGCCCAATGGTTTCAACCCATCATGAATGACTACATGACAAACCCACCTTACAAACTACAACCACGAACCGCTTTACTCTTCGGAGAAAACGGACGTCACGAGATGGAAGAAGCACTCAAAATGGCGTTCGGAACCATTGACGAAAAAGGCCAAGCAGAAAGGAAAATCAAAACACTTAAGCAAACCGGATCAGCATCTACCCTAGGAGTTGAGTTTTTGCAACTCGCAAGCAAGCTACCCTGGGACCAAGACGTATTGATGTCATTTTTCTTCGACGCACTCAAAGAACAAGTCCAACAAGAATTATGGGAGAAAGATCGACCCAGGACATTGGTCGAATACATCAATATGGCAGTCAAAATCGATGACCGACAATTCGCATGGAGAACTCGTAACTCACGAGGAAACAAGGGACGACAAGACAATAAACCTAGATACCATGCCAACCAAGGGAGAACTCGACAAACTGACACGTCCTACGGCACCGAAGCAGGACCAATGGCTATAGGAATGACTAAACGAGACAAGTCCAAAGTCACTTGCTACAACTGTGGCAAGAAAGGACACTACGAACGAGAATGTAAGAACCCCGTCAAAACTAACCAAAAATACAGACCTGTTCCAGAAGGTAAGAAAATCAACATGGTCAAGAAAAACGAAGAACCTCAGATGGCAATCAAAACCATCAACATGACTCGAAAAGACGGATACGATATGACACAAGCAAAAGTACATCAACAACTTCGATCCAACCCCTCGATGTACACGACCCGTTCCTTAGCAAAGAAGAAACCCCTCGAAAAATACTATTCCAAACTGGAACCAGAACAACGACCTGTTCTAGGACATACGGCCCCATCCACAGAAGTTCTCTATTCACGAAGCAAGGAAGAAAAAAGAGAGAAAAGAAACAACCGCGAACAGAAGAAACGGCAACAGGCCAAAAAAGACAAAACAATTGAGTTAGAATGGGTACCAGTACCCGAGCACAACCAACAACCCACCAAAGGAAAATCCATTTTTATGGTCAGAAAGGGAAAGGAAATTGCCCCTAAACCGGACAATGAACCTAGTACCAAGGAGGTCAACCAGGAAATCGACAACATTCCTGTCAAAGTCACCTCACGACGACCAAACCGACATACCAATGATCCCAATTACTTGGAATCCTGCAGAGTTCAAAGGGAGTCCGACGCCAGGAAACTCAGGAATAAGAACGAGAAAACAATCTGGAACACCCCTATCGTACCACAATACGATGAATTCAACCAACGTTTCTGGACCAACAAACACCAGAAATATACGGAACTCGCCAGGGAACGAGCCATCACGGAACAAGATGACGACATCTACATCCGAGCGTACACAAAAGAAATGTTGGAAGACCCTACAACTCCAGAAGAACGTATGCAAGCGGAAAAGGACCTAAGGAGGTACCCTAATCACCCGAACCACAAGCAGATATCATGGGTATCATGCACACGACACTACTGCTCGAGACACCAGCAAGATAAGATAGCAAACGATTGCTTCCCAGTACAAGTTCCGGAACATCAAGAACAGAAACCCTACCTGATAATCGACACAGTTGGGTACCGAGTTACAAAGAAATACAGGGGATCTCAAGTAGCAAAACTAGAAGCTCACACAGAAACACGAGAACGAGCTCTAGCACATATTCAAAATTCTAGACACGTCTCTCAGTGGAGACAACGGGTACAGCAGGAAGTCGAGATCGCCGAAGACGAAACACTCGACCAAGAACTCAGTCAAATCAATCAGGACATCACCCGATGGGAAGGAGAACTATCCCAAGATGAACAAGATATCCTTCGACAGCTAGACAAGCAACAGTTGCAAGAACGATTGATACAAACTGAAGAAGAAAAAGGAAGACCCCTCACTGAAGGAGAAAAAGCAGACATCATCCTAGACCACGAGGTAGGAAAGATGGAAGCTGCTTATCAACAAAAATTAGCCACCCAGAACGAATGTCCCGACGACATCAACTGCACCAAGAGCGAATGCAGCATGGATCACCCATGGGGAAAAGGCACGCGCCATCTGTAACGGAGCGACAGATAGGCGAGAAATCAGAGGCTAAACTACCTAAGAAAGCTCTGAGAATGGCAACGAAAGGACGCCAACGAACCTGCCTAGAACTAAAAGTCAGAATCAAGGGCAAGTGGCTAAGTGCACTTGTAGATAGCGGAGCCGACATGAACTTCATTTCCCCTACAACGGTTAATGAACTAAGCTACCATGGAAGGACAAGAACGACCCATATACAGTACATGACGGACAAGGAGAAACCTATCTTTACGAAAACGGAAATATCACCAGAGAGATTGATCACCTCAAGGTATTCGTTAACGGAAAAAACCAAGGTATCGACTTCGACATCATCCCAGTATGGAGATACGATCTAGTACTCGGATACCCATGGCTATTACGCTACAACCCACAATTCAACTGGAGAACTGGCCAGGTGGACTGCGAAGACCACCCTTCAGATGATGAAAGCGATTCAGGCTACGACACGAGATCTCGAACTTCGACTGAAGAGAGCAGCGAAGACAGGAGCGGCAAAGTACCGCCCATTCCAAAAGGAACACGACACAAGTACCACAAAGGCAAGGTTAAATGCATCAGACGAACGATAGCATCTCTCAAAGGACAGTTCAAACAACTGGACCAAGACATCAAGCAAATGAAACAGATTGCCGCGAAGGAATCTGACGAACGACTCAAGAACATACCACCGGAGTATCGTATCTATGAGAAATTGTTTCAAGAGGAACTAGACACAAAGTTACCCCAACACACGGACTACGATATTGAAATCGTACTAAAGGATGGAAAGAACCCGAAATTCTTCCCCATCTATAATCTATCTCAAGATGAGCTAGGAACGCTCAGAGAATGGATAAACGACATGATACGGAAAGGATACATTAGACCATCAAAATCCTCAGCAGGATTCCCGGTCATGTTCGTACCAAAACCCAATTCGAACAAACTACGACTTGTAGTGGATTACCGACAACTTAACGAAATCACGGAAAAGGACAGAACACCGTTACCACTCATCACCGAACTCAAGGACCGTCTATTCGGCAAAAAATGGTTTACCGCCCTCGATCTCAAATCTGCTTACAATCTCATTCGAATCAAAGAAGGCGACGAATGGAAAACAGCCTTTCGAACGAAATACGGACTATTCGAATACTTGGTTATGCCTTTTGGATTAACCAACGCACCCGCAGTATTCCAACGCATGATCACGAACGTACTTCGAGAATACCTTGACATCTTTGTAGTCTGCTACCTAGACGATATCCTCATCTTCTCTGACACAGAAGAAGAGCACACAGAACACGTCCACAAGGTTTTGAAAGCACTGCAAGACGCCAACATGCTCGTCGAACCCACCAAAAGTCACTTTCATCAGTCTCAAGTAACGTACTTAGGACATGAAATCTCGCACAACGAAATCAGGATGGACAGACGAAAGATAGCAGCAGTCGCTGAATGGAAAGTCCCAACATCGGTAAAAGAAACCCAATCCTTCTTAGGATTCGCCAACTACTACCGACGATTCATCAAAGACTTCAGTAAAACCGCTATCCCACTCACGGAAATCACCAAAAAGGATAAACAATTCCAATGGAACGACAAGGCACAAGAAGCTTTCGAGAAGCTTAAATCAGCCATCACAAGCGAACCCGTCCTTGTTATGTTTGACCCCGACCGGCAAGTTGAACTCGAGACCGATGCTTCCGACTTCGCCTTGGGAGGACAAATAGGACAACGAGACGACAACGGTGTACTACACCCTATTGCTTTCTACTCTCATAAGATGCACGGAGCAGAACTCAACTACCCCATCTATGACAAAGAATTCCTAGCTATCGTCAACTGCTTTAAGGAATTCAGGCACTACCTCAGAGGAAGCAAACACCCAGTGAAAGTGTTCACCGATCACAAAAACATAGCTTACTTTGCAACGACGCAAGAGCTAAACCGACGACAATTACGCTACGCCGAATACCTATGTGAATTCGACTTCACCATAGCGCACTGTAAAGGAACAGACAATGGACGCGCAGACGCCATTAGTCGACGACCAGACTTTGACACTGGAACTGTCAAGACCAAGGAACAACTCTTGGAAACCAACTCTAAGGGAGAATATCAGTTCACACAACCTGTCAAAACCATCGCCTTAACCCGCAAAGGAATAACAGAAGAAGAGAAACAACGCTACATCGGATTCAAGAAGTACATCTCGATGCAACAACTAAAAGAACACCATCGAGACATGCACGAGAAACCCGAAGAAGCCAGCGCAAGCCATCTTTCTTGGTATTTCGGATCAGGAAGAGATGAACGAATCAGACAAATCATGGACAAATGCCCAACCTGCAAACAAAAACCACAGGGATGGAGATACCCGATACAATCCCTCACAGACCAAGATGAACAAGAAAGAGTGGAACAAGAATTTATCTACGAAATCCACGCACACCCATTACATGGACACCAAGGAGTCACGAAAACAATGAAACGACTTCAAGAACTAGGCTACCGCCATTTCAAAAAGGGACAAGTTGAAAAAGTCATAAAACAATGCGATTTGTGTGCAAAAACAAAGGCGCAAAGACACAAACCCTATGGACAACTACAGCCCTTACCAGTAGCACAACGACCTTGGGACTCGATCACAATGGACTTCATAACCAAACTACCTTTGTCAGAAGAACCCTCAACCGGAATCTTCTATGACAGTATCATGGTTATTGTTGACCGACTCACAAAGTTCTCTTACTACCTACCCTACAGAGAAGCAACAGACGCAGAAGAACTTTCTTATGTTTTTTACAGACACATTGTTAGCATACACGGGTTACCTACGGAAATCCTTTCGGATAGAGGACCTACGTTTGCAGCAACATTTTGGCAATCACTTATGGCACGACTTGGACTGAACCACCGACTCACGACAGCGTTTCGACCGCAAGTCGATGGACAAACCGAACGAATGAACCAAGTACTTGAACAGTACTTACGGTGTTACATCAACTACGAACAGAACGATTGGGTTGAGAAACTACCAATAGCCCAACTAGCCTACAACACCGCCTACAACGAAAGTACGAAGCTTACACCAGCCTACGCAAATTTCGGTTTCACACCAAACGCATACCACAATGCACGACCAGAGAAGTCAATCAATCCAGCCGCCATTATCAAAAGCGAAGACATGCAGGATCTACATGAATATCTGAAGACAGAACTCGAATTTGTTAGAAAACGCATGAAAAATTACTATGACCCAAAACGGTTGAAGGGACCAACCTTTTCGGAGGGAGACATGGTCTACCTAGCCACAAAAAACATCAAAACAGACCGACCAAGTCACAAATTGGACTACAAATTCATCGGACCTTACAAGGTACTACAAAAAATCTCAGAAAACAACTACAAACTGGACCTACCACCGAAAGTTAGGCTCCATCCGATCTTTCACGTTTCATTACTCGAATCAGCAGCGGACACAATACAAGTCAAAACAGGCAACGAACCACGAGAAATCTCAGGACCAGAAGTCTATGAAGCAGAGGCTATCAGGGACACCCGCAAAATAAACGGTCAAAGAGAATACTTGATAAAATGGAAAAACTACCCAGAAAATGAAAATACATGGGAACCACCAAAACACCTCGTTAATGCCCAGCGACTTCTGAAGGATTTTCATCAACGGGCTCGAAAAAAGGAACGTCGCCCAAAATAGAATTCCAATCGATCATGTCCACGGCACCCAGGGACTGAGCATTAGAAATCACCACGGACTCGTCCTGGAGCTCACCAGACTCCTCCTGGGATTGCATCCCACGAGCAAACAACTCATCACCCTTCTTCTTCAACAAACGCTTCTGACTGCGAATACGAGCCAATTTCGCCATAGCAGCTTCAAGAGCCTTTTCAGCTTGCTCTTCCTCCTTCTCCAACTTAACGCGAGCTTTCATGTTCTTTTCCACTATTCGAAGAAAAGAACGTCAGAACAACATCAGAAACAGAAAACAAAAAAAAAAAAAAACGGAACATACAGTAGGAAGCAACACCCGAACCATCGCACACCACCTTGGCCTCAGTACAATTCTGGCACCGATGAGATTGATCGCCTTTGACCTGACAAGAAAGGCCCTTGCGGAAACAACGGGAACACGGCATGATCTCGTCACCAAACCTGACAATGTACTCAGAAAGTTTGACGGCCTCTAACGTTTTCGGATGAGGTTTGCTTTTGGAAACACGACCTGACATTTTGTCAGCATTGAAAATAAAAAAACAAGACTAGGTTTGACTCACGACCAACGGATGGAAGAAACGACGGTTATGCAGGTCTTGAGGACAAGACCCAACGGAGGGGAGAGATCGTGTTACGACCCTAGCGGTTACATCACGTGTACCTCATTATTTTTCTCCAATCACAGGAACGGACCCACCACCTCACATTGGACCGACCTTCCAATACTTTCGGTCCAAAGATAAGATAAGGACCGACGACTCTCGTTCAACGGTCCTACAGACCGATGCATAAACAATATCGGTCCTGAGGGGACCGACGCCAGCACACTATCGGTCCTCACGAAGACCTCTAGTATATATACACTCCTTTAGCAGTAGATAGAACTTAGCTCACCAGCTATCAATAAAACTTCTTTACATTGATCAAGCCTAACACGCATTGAATCTACCATTAAGAGACGTGACACTTCGACAAGCTCAGCATCACGCCCTACGCCATCTGCCAACAATAAACCTAGCACGGCTTAGTTTATCCACAGTTGGGAACCAACCGTCACATTAATAATAAAGAGATATAATAACTAACCTGCTTAGTATTAACCCCTTAGGCACTTTATAAATATAAACCTAGTGTTATAACCCTAAGAGTTATATTATAAATTAATCTTATTATACAATCTTACTTAATTTAAGTAATAAGTTAAAAGTAAATATTGTAAATTACTGTTAATATAATATATTAAGTATAAAACTAACGTTATATCTTAATATTATATAGTAAATAATTATTTTCTCCTTATACTAATCCTCTTACCATGCAAACCCCAGCAGAATCTACACTGTCTCATCCTATGGAAAGCTTTAAAGACCTTCTAAGTCACGGCAAAGAAGCGCTTGAAATGGTATTCAAAAATCCAACAGAATATAGCCGGATTGTGGGTGACTATGGCATTTTCACCATCCGGGACGATGACGACCTTCTAAAAGATTACCAAAACGGGAAAAAGGGTATTGAATATCATACGAAGCTATGTAGGCTTCATGATAAAGGCTTCCTGATAGTTACAGAGCCAGATCTACTCTATGGATGCCGGGAAGTCAAAGGCTCTTGGGAATATAGATGTATTCCGCAAATCCATTTTCTGATGGAAAGAGATCCAAGTTCAGAAAGATTTATTGAAAGATTTATTGATTACATAAAGTCTAGCCCAACGCTTGACGTATGTGTTCGTAATTCGAAAGATAATGATATAAACAACGATATTGTGCCTGGTACATTCTATGAGCAAGTCGCCCTTTATGAGGGATTGGAAGATCTTGCTTTGGAATTCAAGGTCAAGGCATTTAGTAAGAATCATGATCCAGAAAACGATCCAAAGGTTCAAAAGATTCTAGAGAATGAGAACCCGTACTATTTTTCAATTGGGATGAGGATTAGCAGGGAAGATTATTATCAACAAGATGGTGAAACATTCAATGAAAGAATCAACAACTTTGATCTGGTACGAGATATAGAGCGGTATATAAAGCTGGCTGAAGATGGTAGTGTATAATCCTATTTAAAGAAAGCCGAGAGTTACTAACAATTGCAATAGATCTGTTAAGGGATTCTGAAAAGAGAGATCCTGCCCTAAGGTCTTGGGAGAAGCTCGGGAAGCCAGTACAAAGGCTAGCTGCTGGGAAGCGGCGTAAAGACAGATGGTGATTGTAAAATCCTATTTAGGAGAGTTCAGGGCCAGCTAACAATTAAAATAGGTTGCTGCTACGGCATTTTATTCATATAGTATACTCTAATGTTTTATGTTGTGGTGCCTTATCTTAAGGCTTTATGTTAAGATACAGGTTAAAGCTGTAGATTTCAGTATCTTCACTTATTATATTTCATGCAGCCCATCTGCTTATAGCATTAGAATCCAGAAAGCCGTCCGACAACAATCAGATGTCTTAAATAATTTTAGCTTTACTGATCTGCTGGTAAATATATACATTCGCTATGAGCCAGAACCTCTCTCTATATCACATGGGATCATACATTGACGGATAGAAATGGGATGCTGGAATACCTAGGCGGGAGACAAGCCTGGCGAACTACATGAGGTGAGAAGTAGCCATATGAGAGTCAGATCGAATGTCTGAAAGACATAATCTCTGGATTGAAAGCAGAGATTGAAAGAAATGATAGAGAGTGCAACCTGGCGACAGGAAAACAAGAAATCGAAAGGCTTAGAAGGGAAGAGGATGAGTTATGGAACACAACCAAAGACCTTGGTGAATTGAGGCAATTCTTATCAACTGTGAAATCTGAGATCGATTCTATGCACCAAATGATGCCCGCGCAGGAGCAAGATACACTCGTTGGTAAAGAGAACACACGCTTTTCAAGTAACTCTGAAACTGGGATTGGAGACAAGCAAAGTGAAATGATGGAATTGTGGCAATCTGTCGCTTTACTGCAAGCCGGATTGGATAGGGCACAGGGTGAGGCTGCAAAATTCCAAACTGACAATGAGCAATTAAAAGATGAGTTAAGAAAAGCGAAAGCCGACAATCTATCACTTAACGCAAAATTGAAAGATGAAGGCCGTGAGCTGAATAGTCAGCTAGCTGATCTGATAACAAAAGTCAACAAGAATAGCGAAGTCTTGAACCTATTGTATGACCATTGCAGGAGCGACGTCAATCAAGGGAAGCTCCTACATGGTAGACTAGAAGCCCTGCATGCAGAACTACAAGAGATTGAAACTAGGGTGGACATCTGTGCAGGTGAACTTCGATTGGTATCTGTGCACCTGGTACCTAATTTTCCAAAATACAATATATCTCAGCCTGACGAAGGTCCCGAGGGGCGAGTTGCGAAAAAGGTCAGATGTCTTATTGAACAAGCTTTACTGAAACTTCCTCGATTTGAATCGCAGCTCGCGGCAATGAAACCAATCGAACCCAACGAAGTCGACATAGACGCGAGAAACTGTATAGATAATATGCACATTCTGCCACTTAGGCGGGCAGGAACCCTAGGATCGGACACAGAGCAGACGCTTTATAATACAGAACAATCTCCAGTAGTATCTCCTGAGAGACATTCGACTGATGGCCCGGCGGATACAATAGTAGTTGCTTCCGGGACAACAGATTACCAACATGTGGGGGCGTTGGAAGAAAGGAAGACGCCGGATGTTGATGAAACTTCACTACGTCTCGAAACGTTCAGGCTGACCGTACTTTTACATCCACTCTCTGCCATATCGTAGACTGGGGACGAGGCTTCCTTAACCCTCAAGTCCTTGTTAAAGGTTAAAACCGTTTATTCACCAGAAATGCTTGAAAATAGTGACTTGGCCTCGATTGACAGCGCCATTGAAGCAACAAGAAAGTCAAAGGCCTCGCCGTCTAAAGCCCTTGATAGGATGAAATTTCAGGGAAAGCAGGTATTTAGCGAACCCTGGTTGGAAACCTATGTAACTGTTTTCCAGCTATTTATTAATCTCAAACGAGCGATGAATACAGAAAATAGAGGAGCTACAAATCAGCGACGGGATCCGGCTACCGCCGGCGCAGGTCGTTCAAGGAGGTTCAAGTAAAATAAAGGAAGTAATGTGTCCTTAGCATCTAGCTAGATGTGTTAGTTACAGTTAGGACCTATGGCTGACACTGAGAGCTTATAGTCATCACACAGAACTTAGATATGGAAACTGGAAAGTGGGAAAACCCCGGCCAAAGCCTGTTGAGATAAATCACAAGATCAAAAGTGAAGAGGCCACTGAAGGGTCCTAAGCTGCCTGCACCTTGCGACAAAACCAAGCCCCCAAAGTTCCCTGACCTTCTAACGATCTTGGTTGTTAAGATGCCCCACTTCCTGCCCCGCTTCAACATCCCTTTGATTAGGTAGATAGTTGTTAATCGTACCAACAACCACCTCTATTTATACCAACAAATCTCAAAAGAGCTTAGCGCCGTCCCATAATAGCAATATTTCGCTCTGTGAGAATCCAGACCCTGTGATTTTTAATGTTGTTATAGATCTGGTTTAATACATGTCGACATCTTACAGTGCCTGATATGTCGCTTGTACGGTTAGACTGCATACGAAATATCGAGACAAAGGGCACAATATGCTTCAGGTCGCAACTCTTCTGCTTAACTAACTACTTGAATTTCCGCGGCAGGAATACCATCTTGCAAGGACTGATCGTCTTTGTGAGGGGCATGTCAATAGGGAGATCTAGAACTGGTGGATTGATCAGATGTTTGGCCTTTATCGAACGCCAATTGTCGCTAAGTCGCTAAGTAAGATAAAGATACGGGATCATCTGCCACCATTTGGTGAGATCATGAAGATAATTATACTCGCCTTGGCTCGCCTCTATCATTGGCCAGTGGATCAGAGGTAAACCTAGAATATGACTCTTTTGCCCCCTTCAAGGGGTATAAGTAGCTCCAATGCGTCCACCAAGACGATCCAGCTAAGCACGACAAAAGCCCAGAATCTTAGGGGACAAGTAGCCTGTCATCGTCCTGTCCCGAAATCAAGCTCAGCAAGTCTTGGGCCCGACCACAGTAAATAACATAATCAATCTACTATACTTAAATAACACCGCATTAACTTATACTAGACTTGAATCCATCTAAATGGCTATCTAAATATGCTCGACTTAGTCATAGTCGACTCCACTGTATGCTCATGCATTTGTTTGAAGGTTCCTTCGGGTCCTGGAGTATGTTGTCTCCTCTAGGGCCAGAAACTGGGATGATAAAAATACTTTATTTGATTAGTGTCACTTCACTACGGTACAGTACATAATTAATTATATCCCTTTCTCTATAACTGGCAATATAGCTCACATATACAGTACCAACGCACTGATTAGTAAGTAAATTCTGTTTTTCTCTAACATAGTTATATTAAAAAGCTATATATATTTATGAAAGATCATCTAGGAGTAAAATAGGAACCTAATGAGGCAAGACTCTATGCAATACTCATCTATATAACTTGTACAGTCACTACCTAACATTGTAAAATCTCTCCATAACGACTTCTGCCTCCAAAGCACTATGGGCACTAGTAGCTGTATATTAATCTATTACAAAGGAAAGTTTCGCGCCTGCCAAACTTATAGCTGGGACGGCGGTATCGGAGGCCAAGGGGCTTACATTTTTAAATTTTTATCCTCCCCTAAGAGGACCAAGGCGTTAAAGAAGGGGCTTAAGCATACTACATACATATCTATGGACCAATATGGAAGTGCGAAATGGGAGATGGAAAGATTGCTCCAGAAAGGAGATTTGCTTGACGACATTAGGACCTGGGAGTCATTTTGCACAGAATACACTTCCCATGAGCCATCAAGCTTGTACGAGGCGCATGATCATGTAGATGCCTGCTCTGGTCCAGCTGTCCTGAAGCTCATCTCAATCGCTACGGCTGAGAACCAAGTTACATTGGTCCACCCGGCATTTTTCTCCACTCCCACGGCTGAGAAAAATCTTGAATTTGTCCACCCGCGATTTGCCCCGGAAAGCAATATTCATAATATTGATCTCGATGAGCTCAAGATTGAGAAGCTCGGTATCGATGACATCATTATGAAAGACTTCGATATGGATGACTTCGATGTCGATGACTATGACTACGCTTATATGATAGACCTTGATAAAAGCACGTTGAAGGTGTATGAGTGGGCTTACGACCCTGTTTGCAAATACACTTTTGGACAATTACAAAGCTTTACCGAGGCAGAGTTTATTGGACATTATAAAGAGGCCAAGCGCGAGAAGAACCCAGACAATATGCCAAAATATAAAGTCATGCTCGCCGGCTCTTTATGCCATAACTCGCGTGTAAATAATTCTTTAGACCTAGATAAGAGGTTTGAAGTCTGTTCTGCATTTCACCAGAAGCCGACTCACTTAGTTTGTACGTCACGCCAGTTTCTCAGGAGGAAAGGGATAAAGGAGATTCGAGATGCAATGGAGAACCGCATACCGATATGCAAATATAGTTCATCAAATAATGAGTGGATGAACCTTGATAAGAAAAACAACATACTATGGCATCCGAAATATGGCTACATGAAGGAATGGATACTTAGCAACGGCGAACTCTAATTATTACTCTTGGTATGTAATACTTTACTTGGATAGATTGGCAGCAAAGAGATAAAGCCTAGATTAACACGAAAATAATACCTGATAAAGTTAAAGCCAACCTCGTCCCTCTCTCCAAGCTGATGGTCAAGATGTAGAATAGTTCAGCCGAGTTACTCTGCTCTGCAGAATCCCGAGGCCCAGGTAATGAAGAAGCCAAGATTTTGACAACATACTTTGTCTCGCTCCCGAGCATACTGATGTGTCATCGAGGTATTGCTGCGAGAGACTTCGATCTTGCGTGGAGCGGTAGAGTCGTGAATCCACTTTCGACGCAACGCCACTCCCTACGCACCGACCTGATTCATCGTGACAGCTTCAATGCATTATATCTTTATCAATTGATGACTAAGCTAAATGATAAATGTGATCTGCTTGAAGGATGAAGGAGCTCTGGGACATACCGCTGTTGGGGTCATGAACCTTGACGCAATATTTGTTGTTGCGTGTGAGGATGGGAAATACTAGTACGGAGGGAGCGTGTTGTCTACCTCGATGTACTCGTTAATGCGAAGTTGAGCTGCCACCCAGTCCTGGCCGGGGCTCGGTTGAGTGGATGCAGACACCATATTGTAATGGCCGCTCCTTAGGATTCCAATGCTATCTGAGAACTATTATGCAGCAAGAAGGCATTAAACTCTGCAACGTAGCTCGAAAACCGTGTATCTTTCGTTTTTTGGCCGTGAGTTTGCTCTGCATAACCTTTGCCTAGTAGCATACCCATTGGGTTTCCTTTGAACAAAAGCTATTTGTTGGTTCGTCTGAGCTCATATAGCCGGTGAAGGATACGGCGCTCAGAGGACCGGTGATTTGCAGAATTAGGGTATTTCCCGAGCGCAGAATAAGAAATAGAGAGGCAGCGCTCCAGATATCTTTCATCGGAGAGGTGATCCACAGCCCGAGACTTTGTACCCAGGTACTATAGTTGGACTGACTGATTGGCGCATCCTCTCTTTTAAGCTCCTGGATGGTATAATCGACGCAGTTTGCTGTAGAAGCTATATTGAAGAAAATGATGCAGATGCTGGTTGGAAGAATGATTTCACTTGTCCCCCATTACTCAATTTGGAACGCTTGCTGAATTTTAAATCCTTAAAAGTATCTCGTTGCGGCTGCTTCAAGTAGCAGAACACGACAAGCCTATGTGCTCTTGTGATCACGGCATCTAGAGTCCTTCTGACAACCCAACCAGAAAGACTCCTCATCCTGACCCGATATGAATGGCATGACAACCCCCCCCTCCATTCTCCGTCCCATTTCTAAGGCAATCTTTCTGTAACGCTTCTTGGTTAACTCGTGATTGACCGTTCCGGAGCCAAACCACCTCCGCACGCTCGTGCCTCGCGAACGGCCACAAGTCAGTGTTCCCTCCCTTCACCTTCGCTCTGCTCATACTCTCAACAGTTGTGTAAGAATGTCCGCAATCCTTCAGGGCCATAGCTATCTCCTCGTCCTTTCTGGCATAGTCGAAAACACGACAAAGACTCGCTTACTGCTCTCCTCCCCATCTGAAGATACTACTGTCTTGTAGAGCGCCAACTCTACATCGACTATCTTAGATACAAATGTACCGCATGATCCACGGACTCTTAGCAGCAAGGTTAGAAGGCGCTTTCTCCAAGTCCGTGAGAGTTCGTATCCATCAGCACTAGAGCAAATCTTTTTTTCCGAACAGCTCGACAATGACGATCGAGAACCCCCGCCATCCCTCTTAAATACTGTAATGGTGTCTCCCATCTTGCTTGGTCCCGTCAGCTTTGGTTCCACTTTACAACACTTCTTCGAAGGTCATGCGAGTTAATGCTCACCTTGTTATGGCCGGCTTCACGGCCTTTCGATTCACAGAGGAAGACTTGTTCCCTACCAAGTTCGACGTACTGAGGCTCCTTGTCTCCTGTCTCATCCATGAATTGACTGGCGAGTCTCTGCAACTCACTGTGGCCCGGCATTATGAGACAAATTAAAAAGAGATTGAACCCGTGCCATCCTATTATCGTAGGTGGAAGCGGACACGGTAGGATGAGATAACTTTAGACGACCTTATGTATTTAGGTCATCGAGACCATGGGTTTACAACCCTCCAAGGCACCCTATGTACTATGTACTTGAAAAATAGGATTCAGGCACAAATCGTCACCATAACTTCAGTAGAAAATGCGCTTTGTCAAGGCTTCTCTTTCTTTTGGCCCGTATGGATAAGCAAAGTCTAGGAGGGAGGATTAGCGTGTGAAACTGGGGAATAGATTGAGTCCCACCTGGCACCATCGGTGAGTGACTCATGGAGAGGGTGTTGGTTCCATTTTAGTGGAGTTTTGTAAGACAACTTTTAACATAAAATTCTCTCAGCATGTCTACTAGTGCTTATGTATTCCGTAATGCCACTCCTAATCCCCCCAAGAGGCCTTATCTTGATATTGTTCTCTACCTAAGGTATAGAGACTTTTCTGATCTTATACTGCCCCATAAATGTGTCTACGGGATCTGGGAGTCTGTTCATTACTTTTCCAAATGCGAGTCGCTGACATTGTTCTGCCCTAGTGCGGATAGCATTTGTAACCTTCAATATGTGAGGCTAGTCTAACTCACCTTTAACCTACTCACTTTGGGGATGCATTTAAGGCCAAGAATAGACTATATATGGAGTGATTAACAGCGTAACGAAGAAAAGTCCTGTGCAGTAAAGATAGCCAATGCATGCTCAGCCTGACTCTTCGCCGGATATGGAAAAGCCTTCAGGCAACAACGCGCTATCTTCCCAGCCGTAGGGGTATACACAAAATATAAGTGCCTCGTGTCCATTCAATCATCTCGCTACTAAGGTGATTTGCCATACCATAAGCTGTAGGCCTAGTGGTATGTCTACGGGTCTATCTATGACTCAACAGGAGATCTTTGTCGAGAACCTACTGGCCAAACTTTATGTATTGCACTAGAAACACCCGCCGAGCTTATAAACTACCATCTATCACTAGTCAAGTATCAAGTGATTTAAGTATTTACACCTACAAAGCCTTTCTGCATGGCCTTGAGGTGGCTCCAATCGTTACTGTCCTGCGCAAGAGCCCAGGCCATAACACTTTTGATACCATATGTATCGGCTAGAAACGAAATCTTTTTTTGGATGAGTTCTGGGGTTTCCCACGACCAAAATATGCGTGTCTTGGCATCCCAATACCACTGCGCGCCCTTCTCTTCATCGGTGTACCCGTTCTTGAGAGCCTGGTGGAATGAGCTAGAAATATCAATACCATCACATTTGCCATAAGCGAAATGACAACCAGTGCCACAATGCGCTGGAGTTGAGCCACTGCAGCTTGTCAGTCACAATTTCAATCGTAACCGCTATAGGTAGGTACTTACCACCACCCGGAGCCTCCGCAGCAGGATCCCTCAGCACACTTGAAGCTTGTGCCCGCACCGCAAGTATTATCGGGAGTGGTCGTCAGCTTGGCAGGTCGCTCAGCGAAGTTGGCTGCTTCAAATGTCATGGAGCCAGACTTTCCAGTATCACTGCCATCGTCGTCATCCTCGAGGAGCTCAGTAGGGCAACCTATAGGCTGATTACAGGTATAGCCATTCTTGGTAGTGAACCACTTAGCGTAAAAAGGGATGCCAACGACAAGCTTGGAGGCGGGAAAGCCGAGTGATATGTATTTCTTAATAGCAGATGCAGCACCTTCAATCGACACGTGGTGAGTGGTGTGATGGTCCCGGCGATTCATGAGATCGTAGGTCATAACCTTTTATGATTAGCAGACTCGTTCAACTCTCACGTAGGTTTAATTTGAAGGGAGAGTGTACATTGACGAAATCAACAAACTCATTAATGCGAGGTGTTTCGCCAGACGTATATGCGATCATATCACGCTCTAGACCTGGAACCGCGATGGAAAGCTCCTTACTTCCGATGGAATTCTTTATTTCCTTTAAGAGCAGAGGGAAAGCCTTGATCTCGTTCCTTTTTTTGCAGTTCGGGACTTGCTTATAGTCTTGACCATTTCCACCAGGATATTCCCAGTCAATATCTGAAGAGGTTTGTCAGCCACTTTCGGGGACTCGTCGATCAGAATACACACCTACACAGTCAAAACCGAGCCTATCGACAGTGGAAGCAATATTTTTAGCGAATCTCTCGCGGCTCGAACTGGTCTTGACACCCTCGTCAAACCCAGAATTATCGCCCCAGCCACCGATAGATAAACAGACATTCAATTCGTGGTCAAAAAGTTGACGAACTTGTTTGATCGATTGGAATGGCTTGTACTTCCCTGCAGGCTGAGCCGCAAAAAGGGACGAGTTAGCAAACGACATCATGACGTGGGTCACAGCTCCAGTCAGGTTTTTTGGCGGCAACTCAGTAGTATGCCATCTGTTTAGCCATTAGTTTACAAGACCGTTCTTTACCAGGACTTGATGCACTTACTGGTCAAAGTAGAGAATGTTTCGCGATATGGCTGCATTGGCAACGGCGGCAGCACCAAGGCTGAGGACCAAAGCGAGATGCATGACAGGCGTGACTTAGGCACGTTGAAGGGGCAGAGTGCCCAAAGGGATAAAAGAAGGAAAAGTCGCGCTTATTAGTTTTGTGTGCTCTCAATGTACCGCCAAAAGCTCGGTTACAATGTTGGCCGTATTGCTTTCCAAAACACTCATACTGGTTATTTCAGGATCGGCAATGGTGATAGCTCTAATATCAGATTCTGCGGCGAAAATAAGCTATGCCAATAAGGACATTCTGCCAGTCCACCGTCGCCTGCAAGACTTCTTTGGTTTTCACGACTATGCTTACGTACGGCTTTGGCACCTGATAGGCTAGGTCGCAGCAGGCACCGTGGTGTTATGCCATACTTCAAAAGAGCACGTACCAAGGAGCTCGGTAACCACTTCCACAATCGAGCGTGATCCTCAGTTACCAACATGTGAAATACAACGAGAATATTTGATCTCATCAGATCTGTACCTGACCGGGCTTTGGCTCTGTAGTGTGTACGCTACGCAATTCAAATCGCGTAGACAACCACGATGAGATACAACTTCCTCGCCAGCCTTTATCACGATCCAACAGAACTATTATTGACGACAGCCGACATTGGTTCCACAGATCATACCAGGGTCGCATGTATGTGAATGAATTAATGGCATCTAATCACCACGCAACGTTACCTTGACCTGTGATCGCCAACGCCCAAACCTCGAGGCTGTTATGCAGCCTTGAGGCTAGCACCGATTGAGGCTACAACCGACAGCTGAGGCAGGGTATAGAGCAGGAGAACTTGGCAATATACAGTTCCTGGAGGCATGACGAGGAAACAGTGCCCTTGATTTGTTGTTGGAAAATCCGGGAATCCCCTTCCCTTCAGGATTCAGACTGTTAGTCTGAAAGTCCTAGATTTAAAGTTCAAAGTCCTAGATACAATCATCTAGAGATATAAACCCGAGAATAACTCTCAGCTCAATAATGAACAACCAAGTTTCATAAAAATACATTTTCACCCAGCACTACTGCGCAATATAAACAACAGGTTATGAGCCCGGGTTAGCAAACACCGGGTTTCTCTTCTGAATCAAAGAACCAAACTTTAACTTCAACTCAAGATGACGTCACGACGAGCCCCACCTTCCACCATGCGAACTCGCAACACAATCAGAGTATCGCCTGCATCCGAATCGTCGCAACCTGGTGCTTCAGGTCAAGACCACACACCATCCTCAATGTATGACAGTACCACGGTCATCTCTGAAAAGAATACTCTTTTCCTTCCGCAAGAGCTCAAGCTAGGCGGCCCCTCCAATTGGGAGCAATATTGCCCAGCTCAGAAGGCCATTCTTCGGATCAATGGCCTCGAAGATGCTGTCTTTGGTGATTACCCTCCCGAGGAACAGCAGACTATGGATCAAAAGATCAGGGCGGCAAAAGCTGCCGTCTCCATCCGAGGTAACTGCACTGGAGAAGCACTCAGTCAACTAGTCGGGATTGAGAATCCCCAGGAGATGTTCAACCTTCTCCAGGCCTATTGTATTGGCACGGGCCCAGTTCTTCTGCAGACAACACTTTACCAGTTCATCCGGATCAAAACAAGCTCTTACGAGACAATTCCACAATTTAATGTCGACTTTGAACGACTCGTCAAACTTCTCCTCGAGCAGAAAGAACCAATCTCAGATACCCTCAAAAAGGTTGTTTATCTGACTGCCTGCGAGAACGAGTACCCTGACTGGACTGCCAGACAGCGCGCTCTCCTACGCTCGGAGCATCCGCCAACACTACGATCAATGCAGCAAGATCTCATTGATGAAAACAGGTCATCAGATGATGATGACAGTCATGGTACTGCCTCCACGTACTGGGCTCACAGTAAAAAGACTGGAAGGAAGGGCCCGGCCGCAAGAAAGCAAGAGGCAAGTGGCCGGAGGAGAGGATCTTCAAAGAACCAGCGAGCCGCGAACAAGTCTAGCCAGGAAACCAATCATCGAGTCGGCAAGAACAAGGAACATACCTGCACGAACTGCAAGAAGAGAGGACATCATGAAAATGATTGTTGGTTCGCCCATAAGGATAAGCGACCTGACTGGGCAGTCCGTCTCGCCAAGGAACTCATGGAGCATGATCTTCAACGGGACAACACCAAGAATCTCCATATCAAGGAATCAAATCATATGACAGTCGAGCGATCTTTTCTGATCCTTGAAGACAGCGTCTCAGACGAGCTACCTATGGACAATACAGAGACGTGTAAGGTCTCCCTTGATAACATCTCTTCAACCGCAGAATGGCTGTTCGACACAGGTTCGTCAGTCCACATCTGCAACGACCAAAGCCTATTCACAGAACTGCAGCCTGCAACCCGAACGGTCCTCGTTACGGGCGGTGGGAAGGTGTACCCATTCGGTAAGGGGACAGTCAAAATTTGCTTCATAAACAAATGGGGTGAGCAGGTCACAATTAACCTCAAAGACACGCTGTTCATCCCTGAGTTTCCGGTAAATGTCATGTCAGGACTCAGGCTATACAAGAACGGCGGCTGGATAGACGGGAACGACATGTACGACCCAACAGGAGATGTCTTTGGTCTCCTCCGCATAGGAAGGGACGGTCTGTACGTGAACACTGAGGTCGGAAAGACTACTGTTTCAAACCAGGCCGTCTCGGAACTCCAGCCAGAACCATGCAATCATCACACTGCTTCATCAAACCAATGCCTGAATGTCGACCTTTGGCACCGAAGACTCGGCCATGTTAACGCATATCAGGTGTCACAGACTGCCAAAATGACCAGAGGAATGTACTGTGACGGCCACCACGACCATCAGCCTTTCAATTACTGCCTCGCCTGCGACATCGCAAAGGCCCTACGATGGACTCCGCGAAATAAACGGAAACGAGCCTCCAGGGCCGGGTTCATTCATGTTGACACCTTCAAAGTCAATCCACCGGGCATTAGAGGCGAACGATGGGGAATGATTGCCACAGATGACAGGCATAGAATGAGATGGGCCTACACGTTCACGAGGAAGGGGATGGCTTCGGAACTTCTAGGCCAGCTCATCTCCAAGATACGAACTCAGTATGGCATCCGAGTGTACGCAATCCAAATGGATGGCGGCTCTGAGCTCTATGGTGCGTCTCTCAAAAACCTCGAGTACACTCACGGCGTCAAGATCATCAAGACGACACCATATACTCCTGAATTTAACGGAGTTGCTGAGCGCTCTAACCGCATCATCTTTGACAAAGTCAGAGCAACCATGGAATCGGAAAGAATCCCGATAGAGCTCTGGCCATTGGTCCTGGAAGATATGGTGCGCAAGACAAACGTGACAGCCACCAGGGCAATTGATGGCCTCACTCCCATGGAAAGCTTTCTCAACGAGGCCTTCCCCGGACAAGACAACAAGCCGGATCTGTCCGGAGAACGAATCTGCGGCTCACAAGTCACGATACACATACCGCAGGAACGAAGATTGAGATCACACAAGTTTGGCCCAAGAGGAGAGGCTGGAATCTACCTATGCATGGAAGGTTCACAGATCTACACCTGCTGGGTGCCCTCTCGCAGGAAGGGACATCAGATCGTCCGTTCTGCAAATGTACAATTCTACGAAAAGGTTGGGGAGACAGAACTCCTGACCGAAACTGAGCATGATGTTGAGCCGGAAATCCGCAAGAACGGAGCTCCCATCTCAAGCCGGCCACAGTCCGTCACGGAGCAGACAAAGACTCCAAGGCCACAAAGGTCTGAAGTGAACAATCTTCAGCATGCTGAGGTGCATAATCCTCAGCATGGACAGACGACAACATCCATGACATCAGCTAAGCTGCCCGATCTCCGAAAAGAGGTGATCACTGAGCCCAAAACAATGACTGAAGCGCTTCAAGGTCCGCAAAGGGAGCATTGGCTCAGAGCAATACACAGTGAGCTGCGCAGTCTCCTCACGAAAGGAACTTGGCGCATGCTGGACCGCAACCAAGCTCACAATAGGCCACTTACCGTCAAATGGGTATTCAAGGTCAAGAAAAACGAGGACGGCAACCTCGACAAGTTCAAGGCGCGGCTGGTGGTCAGAGGCTTTGAACAACAGTTCGGCTTTGACTACAACCAGACCTTTGCCTCTGTTGCCAAAGCGGCGACTTGGAGAATCCTCCTCACCGTTGCTGCCTGTCTTGACTGGGAGATTGAGCAGATGGACGTGTCGACGGCGTTCCTGGAAGGGGACCTCGAGGAAGAAGTCTTCATCGAAATGCCGGAAGGGCTTGTAGAGTATTTCGACCAACACCCAGAAGACCGTCCGCCAGGATTCTCAACCGAGAAGATCTGCAAACTGATCAAATCCCTCTATGGACTCAAACAGGCGCCTCGGCAATGGCAAAAGAAGCTGAAGGAGGCCTTGGAATCCCTTGACTTTCGACAAGTAACGTCTGACACGGCCGTATATCACAATCCCACAACGGGAGTGATCATCATCACATATGTGGATGACTTCCTCATCATGGGCAGCAACAAGGAAGCAATCCAAGGGTACAAAGCCCGCCTGGGAGAGATCTTCACAATGACTGATCTCGGTCCCGCCAGCCATTTTCTTGGAGTAAGAATAACCCGAGACAGGAACTCAAGGCTGATCTACCTTTCCCAGGATGCATATTTTACCAGAATACTGAAGAAATTCGGCTTAGAGGATTGTCGACCGGTCAAGACCCCGATGGAGCGAAATTCACTCTCGACACTGCAACCAAGAGACAATGGCGACTCGGCTTCTCCAGAAGAACGAGAAGACTATAGCTCGAAAACCGGCTCGCTGATGTATGGAATGACCCAAACCAGACCCGATTTAGCTTTCCTACTCTCGGTACTCTCAAGATACATGTCGAATCCATCACCAACACATTCACGAATGATCAAAAGAGGTCTCCGCTATCTACAGCAGACAAGAGACCACGGCCTGGTGCTTGGGGGCGTCAAGAAAGATCCTGAATCCGCTTGAGCATCACAGCTTGGGCCGACTCGGATTGGAAAGGCGACACTGTTACGGGAAGATCGACGTTTGGATGGCTTGTTCAACTTGAAGGATCTACAGTCTCATGGAGGGCCAAACGGCACGAAACAGTGGCACTATCGACTACCGAGGCTGAATATACAGCACTCTCCCAGTGTGCCAGAGAATTAGCCTGGACTAGGAACCTCTTCTCTGAACTGTTCCTTCCGCTACATATGCCTATCCCACTGAACGGCGATAATCAGGGTTCCCTAAAGCTATGCAGAAACCCTGAGCTTCACCAACGGACAAAGCACATTCCGTTAACCGAGCACCATATCCGAGAAGAAGTTGAAGCCGGGAATATTGATGTACAATACGTCAGCACACATGAGCAGGTAGCAGACGGACTCACTAAACCATTGAACGCCGTCAGCCATGGCCACTTTCTAGAAGCAATTCGAGTCAGTGCATGTCCGATCGAGGAAGCAGGTCGTATTATTTGGAGTACTGAAGTCCACGATGACTCCTGTGCCCTGAAGACAAGGTGGATGGGGGCGTGTTGGAAAATCCGGGGATCCCCCTTCCCTTCAGGATTCAGACTAACAGTCTGAAAGTCCTAGATTTAAAGTTTAAAGTCCTAGATGAAATCATTTAGAGATATAAACCTGAGAAGAACTCTCATCTCACTAATGAACAATCAAGTTATACAAAAATATATATTTTCACCTAGCACTACTGCGCAATATAAACAACATTGGTTGGTGCACTCGCTTATTATATACGTTAGATGTAATGTTGAGAAATGTTTATCCCGCACGCTTATCATGTACGTTACTCTATAAGTTATATATATACGTATATTGAAGCTGTAGATATGAGTTTATTGGTTACCTTCTCACGATCAACGATAGTCTACCTCTTGCAAGACCATAGATCGCGCTTTGAAAAGTAGCCTTTTTTTTTTCATATTTTATATTATTATATATGCTTAATGTCGTGGACTAATTGCTCTTAAAACCATCTGATAGTCCCGAATAAAATCAAATTCCTTCTAAGACCATACGATTACGATAATAAGATTTTCATGCTGTACCCTTAGAAGACAAGGTGGATGGGGGCGTGTTGGAAAATCCGGGGATCCCCCTTCCCTTCAGGATTCAGACTAACAGTCTGAAAGTCCTAGATTTAAAGTTTAAAGTCCTAGATGAAATCATTTAGAGATATAAACCTGAGAAGAACTCTCATCTCACTAATGAACAATCAAGTTATACAAAAATATATATTTTCACCTAGCACTACTGCGCAATATAAACAACAATAAGCAAGTGACCCATATAAGTGAGTGACCCAAAAATCCCTCAACTTACATTATCATCATTCAATTCATCAAGGCTGACCTTAGCATTGAGACGGCTTTCTTTTCATTCCGCTGCTCCAGCAACACACGATTACTAAGCGAGAGCCTTCGATAACAAGAAACAACGGCCCCAAGATGTGAGAAATTGACAGCCAGGAGCACATGAAGCCTCCTCATAACAGCCTCTCAAGGGGTGCAGCTAGTACCGAGAGTAAGACGGATCATGTGTAATACGCGAAATTCACGATCACTGCAATCGTTGGAGTGGACCAAAAGCCATCAACCAGCTAAAATTACGTATGAGAATATGGAACAGGTGAGTCTCAAGGCCTTCATGCGTGCTTTCATCTAGTATGAAATTCGTTTTACACTACCATATTAAGTCAGGCGATTGAGTAACCCTTGTAAGTCATATTTGGCTGATGTGCAAAAGGCCACTTGGCTGGAATGCAAATATAGGTCTGACATCTCGCCAGTGGCCTTATTAGCTTCGACCCACAGGCACTAGTTAATTTCTCGATCTGATATGGTACATGCAGCGTCCAGTTGCGTCGGTTAGGTATAACGCCCTTCCTGGACTTTACGCAAGGGGGCCATATTTGCCCTGGAGCTACATCTCGGCTTACTATCTCAATAGGTAGACTTGGCATATAGTATAAGTAAGTGGGAGATACGAACATTCTGATCATCTAAATTCTTTTCTTCGTTGAAAATTGCACAACTCGTTCTAGTTTACATTAACATTGTTTATACAACACCATGAGTAACAAAATCGAGCATCAGACGGCTGTCAATGTCTCTAACGAGAAGTGGTACTTTCCACAAGAGTTGAGAGACGGGTTACAACCATTTAACCTCTCCAACGAAACTATCGCTGAGACTCTTGCTTGCGCCTGGGAGTATTCCAGATGCGTTATACCCAACTGGACTAGCTGGGAGAGATACTTGGCGTTCAACCGGACTATCATCATTGCTATCGTGGCCGAATTTCGCGGCGACTTGATTCCGGAGATCAACAGTAAAAACATTATCGGTTATGACTTAGATGAGCTTCTCAGTACTCTCTTCGGAGGAACTTCGATGCGAGAGGATATGTCGCGCGAGTTCAGGACTTTTTTGCTCATGTCAGCAGAGAAATCCAGGAAGCAGCGGGACTCTGAGCTGTTCGGTCGCTATCTGAACGCTCTTGCAAAGTCTCCACAGTGGTGGTTCCGGCTCCGCGATTGTGACGCCCTAGCGCGGTATACGATTGCCAGCGCCCTGGCATGTAACGGCTTTAGTGAGATCCCTTTTCGCGAGGAACAGTTGCAACTCGTTGCGGAGCTGAGCGATACCCTTTATGACGCCGTTGCTTTCTATAAGCATCGCGCCGAGGGCGAGACCAACAGTACCTTCGGGTACGTTGGTAGCGAGATGCGAGTTGAGAATTACAGAGAGTACCGAGAAATTCTCTGGGCGCTAGATGTTAAATGGGCGCATGATCCTGCAAAACGCTGCGTCCTTAATTTCATCAGACCGTTCGGAGGCCCCATCCATATGATGACAAGAAGGTATCGATTTGTCGAAGACGGTCTGATGATCGGAAGGCCTGAGACGGATCAGGTGGTGGAGTTGACGCGCGCCAACTTCAAGCTCTGGCATAAGGTCGACAGCGATATTGTGAAACCCGACAAAGATGGACGCTACATGGATACCATCACCAAGCTCGACAAGCTAATGCTTCCTGGGTTCTGTAGCCTTTTGGAAAGTAGCGCTAGAAAGCATTGTCCGTATTGCTCCAATGCAGTTTCTAGCGGCTCAGACATTCGGCGGTTTGGGGGCGTCCGTCTGTGTGATGAGTGCAAAGCGAATTGGAGGTCATTCATGGGAGCGGCCCGTGCGCGATTTGCAGCCGCTTTCCCGGAAATCAAGAATGAGGTGTTGAAAGGGTGGCAATGCTGTGGATCAAGCTCGAGTTGACAAGGACACGGTACAACGAGAAAAATGCTGTATGGCATTTATCAACACATGCAATACCGGGCTAGCTAAGCTAAACCCATATTGCATTGTATTTATTTATTTCTTTTATCTAGCTCGCCTACCCTACGTTATGGAAAAGTTAAGAATAATGCCTAGAACTGATCTCTGTCTCTAGGAAGAGTCTCAATATCAGGATGCATATTCCCTTCGTGCTCCCGTTTCTCAACCCAGACGGGCCATGAGTGAGTCAGAGCCGTGAAATTAGCTTGGTATCGCCACTGGTTCTTGGGGTTGACTTGTCTAATATTGTAGTTACGCAACAGCGTAGCCGCCATTTTGCAAATTTGCATCCAGGCAAAATGACGGCCAGGGCAAGTCATATATCCAGCGGAAAACTGTCTCATTTAGCCATTTCTCAAGACATGACATTTAAAGGGCTTACCACTATCCAGTTCCTGTCCAACTTCTTCGTATCTCCAGACAGCCAACGTTCTGGGTTCCATTGATCGGCATCATCTCCCCAAATGTCTTTTGACGAGTGCACCGCGCTAAAAGTAGTCAGCATATCCATAGGAGGAACGTACCATCTCATGCACTCACTGTGAAGATACGCTTAAGATTGTGCCTTGCTGAAAATGCCGGCCTGCGATGTTGATTCCTCCTTTTGCTACTACGCGAGGCAGCCCCATGGTCGTGGGGCTGAACACACGCAATGCCTCCTTGATGCAGGCCCGTAAGTATGTTAAATTGTCGGCATCATGAAACGAAACGGACGCGACCATGGCACGAGCCTTCAAGCTTTCGCGGCGGTGAATCCTCGTTACGAACCCTAAGGCAAGTCTTCGGGGATGCTGAATTAGAATGATACAAAAAGAACTCTTGTATTGCCGGCTTGTTTGGCTTGGATTCAGTAAAATGGGCAAGGGTGAAAAACCGAGACTGTTTTGTCTAAGGGGCGAATACACGACATGGGAAACAGGTTCTGCCCCTGCTCCCACGTTGACGTTGGCCTGTGCTTCGATTTTCCGAAGGCTGAGCTCGCCAGACTTCTGTTGAGCGCCCAACCAATGTGCGACCATGTCATTATGTGCTTCATGGTTGTGCAGACGCTTCTTGATGGCGACTGACGTTGTTTTGTAGAGGCGCCCCATAGGTAGAAGCAGCAACCAACTGTTAAGAGGATTGATAAGGATACGCAAAGGGCCTATAAAAAAGCCCGCTACCGCTGCAAATCTACTCAATGCCACGTTGTTCCTTAATGTGCCGTCGATGTCGCGACCCTGTAGAAGTTAGCATCACTATGGGCATGTGAACAATGTTTCGAACTTCTTAAGACAAGGTGAAAGAGATTAAACAAGCAAAGGAACGTGACATACAGCCCTAATGAATCCAATCGGCTCAGAGAACAAGGCGGAGCCTATGTTATCAAACGTCGTATATGTTATAAATCTGTCCAGATCCATCGGCATCCGGTCTTCGGCGTACTTTTCTACCCAGCGAAGTAGATGCTCAATATTCTCATCGACATCTGGTTCTCGTTTGAGGACTTGGGACAAAGCATAGCCTGCTGTGAAGTGCTTCGAAAGAGCCTTCTTCATCTTGGGATTTGTAGTTGACATGGGGTTTTGAAATCGATAATCGGGTACTGCCGTGACGCTATACCAGTCACCCTATGTACATTGTTAGGGATTTTGCACCAAGACTATATCGCACGATCAGAACTGACCTTATGTAAATTGGCGCGAAGCAGTAGTGTGGATCCATCTGGGTGACAAACGCTGACCTCGTTAGGGGCAATGCGAACGAATTGCCCATGTTTTCTGTGAAGGGCCTTGAGCCTCACATTTTGTTTACCTTCAAGGATAATCCATACGTGCCAGAGCCGAGTGACAGATGCCCAGAAAGGCCCTGGAATGTCTGACAAGTTGGAGAAATAACGGCGATGCACAGCGATGGCAAAAGCCAACAGTGCAAGCTCTGTAATAAAGCCAGGCCAAGAGACCAACACCTCACTGTTGACAGAGTTTATCTGTATCATGGTCAAAATTAGGAACAAACGATACAATAAAATATAAAAGATGATGGATGGAATCTCTAGTTATAGAACTCAGATACTTTGTCGGGTTATATATTCCTCAAGGAGTGGCCACAATATGAAAGAATCAGCACCTTTGTCACCCAGTGATTAGGCCAGCCCGTGGCCAACCATTACAGACCGTCTGAATTGTCCCACTTCTGAATGCTAGGACGCTTCACTCAAAGCTTTCTTTCTAGTGCGCAACTGCTACACACTATGTCCACAATATTCTCCCTAAAACGCCAGATTACGCTGTCCCGTTCCGACAGAGCTGGGCGTTAGACCCACACGGGTTAGGCGACTTTACTACAGCATTGATCTCTTCCATTTTCTTCTTTTCACATCACTCTTATACCACAAAACATTACTAACGTAACACCTCGCGCTAAAGCGGAAGCCCACAGACTCTGTGAACGAATAAACTACATTAGTGAATGACCAGCCATTCAATGTACTTGCACTACTTGAGATTGCTCTTGTACGTGGCTGCCTTATTTTAAGGCTTATATTTCAGCTTCTAATCGGTTAGGAAACGGGCAGTAGGTGTGAATTCGTCTTCTAAGAGTAGTATAGTTAAGGGATATAATAAAGAAATAATGGAAAGAAACATTAAACGTGATATAGTACAACGTGTTTAATAAGCGGGCGCCGCCCTTGTCCCTCTTATATTTAACCATTCATCTGATGGTCACTAAAGCCACTACTCTGCTGATTTCGAGAGATATTACAAGGAGAACAAGATTATAAGCCTCTGTATGCCTACTCATGCATATAAACTATTCCGAAGTTGGGATGTTGTGTGTTTTGGGCCACTTTAACAGGCTGATAGTCGAGAAATAGAACATCTGATCAGATGGTCTATAACCCATATTGCCAATACAGAGATCTTTCTGGCCTTTTATACTGCATTTAAGGTCACCTCTACAGAAATCAACATACGATGAGGTTCTAGAGGAGCTGGTCATGCCCCTTGTAACCCGGAAAATGTAGTCTTAAACCTTGATGTGCAGTTACGGACTCCAACACCACCTAGCGGGGCCACCCAACCATCAACCACCATGGGCTTCAAAGACCCCCAAGACAGTCCCTGAGACTTAAACTTAGTCTAAACACGTTAGTACATGAATTAGAAGTCATTATAGTAGCTCTCTAGAGTCAATACTATGAGCCTTGGCATCTGTTGCAATAGGAACAACAGAAATAGTTTATGAGAATATTGAAGTCCGGAATCTTTGGAATGCAAATGAGGCATCAAGGCGGCGCGGTAAGGTCTTCCATAATTCAATGACGCTAGAGCTGGGATGACTAAAAACCCGGCTCTTGATTTGACTGCCAGGAGATGATGTAGTAGCCTTTGATTTATTTACCTTAGGCCTTGACAAATATGCAGCTACCCTGTAGCATTATACTTGTCTGATAAGTGCATTACATTCCAACTCTCCCCTGTAAAAATTCTTTCTTGGCACGCACTGTTAGTGCACTGTTAGGAGCGGGATTTTCTACGGGCTACTCGGCCACACAATACTGCGGGGACGCCATCGGCTCCCTAACAGCAGTTTTCAGAGAAGGAATTTTGGAGAGTTCACCTTCTCTGACAACACCTTTGTCGGATCTAATGGCGGCACCTCAGAACCAGAACGCCTTAGATATCGGAGGACGGTGCCCGTGGCATCGGTAGCGACATCCTCCCGATCAACGACGCCGATTGCGATGGGTTTTTCCCCTTTGAAGGCAAGCCGCACCGCCGGCCTCTGATTCCTTCCCAAGGTTTTTCCCTGCCGCCACGACAGTCGACTACGAGCTACAACTTGGTTACTGGAGATTGTGGACTGCGTCAGCAGATGTAGTGATGCGTGAGAGAATTCTGGTCGGTGGAAAAAAGCTCGACAGTAGATTGCCCCCGAACCCGCTGACGGGTGACGGGCTTGAGAAATACAGCACCTTTTGTGCCATTGGTATGCTGGATGGTGAAGGAAGCGGGGTTTCCCTGTACCTAGCTAGCTCAGCACGTCTTTTGCTCCAGTAGGAGATCTGGCTTCGTTACAGCCACCCAGACGAAAAATATACAAACAAACAAACAAACAAACAAACAAACAAAGTGCATTACATTCGTCAGCCTAACACGTAATTCGGCTACCGAGGTATGACATAAAGCAGCCTACTATGCAGGGAGCTAATCGCAAACGGATCACTTCGTAACAGGGTCACGATGGTCCAAGAGAAACCGTGTTCCACGATTTCTGTGATACAGTATTCCACTAAGTATGTAGGGCACATTTAGTTGCACTTTTGTAGATTCTAGTTCACCAGCTGAAAATGAAATTCCTTTGCAAGAAAATACCAAACACACATTAATTGTTGGCTACGCGCAGTTTAAGCTATCCAAATATACCAACATATATTTAAAGGTAGCAATGAGCCAATCGGCGGCTTGGGATGGCGTCAACAAGAAGCATAGGCACTATGGTCTCAATTTCTTGGTGAGCTTGGCATCACGGACGGTTGCGACGCGTCGACCACGCCGATTAGCAAGTCACCAATGCGTCCGGTGAGCAAGACGAGCTGATTACCCGGTCGTTTTGTATAACGGTCTGGAGGGGCCTTGCTGGGCAACTTCCCGGGCTGTGACACTTCTCACGCAGATCAATCTGATCCTTGCTAAGGTGGCGGCGGCGATGAGGAACGACATCAGGGTTAGGCTCATATCAGCGGTCGAGCTGATCCTGCTGCTCAGGCTGAAAGGAGGCTCAATAAGGCCAGCAGCTGCAGATATCGATGGGGAGGGAAGAGATGTTGAAAACCATATCAGCGTTTAGCCACCAGTAATAGCTAAGGTTTGGAAACTGTAAAGATCGACTCACCTTCACCAGCAGAAATTTCATGGCAGTCCTTACTGCTTGCGAATGCCCTACGGGGCCGAAGCGGCTTGAGATTATTCGGATCAAGGGCGACGGCTGTTCCACATTCTACAACGCGCTCTTGCGAACCCCATAAGCTAAACGCCTCGTAGTATCATATTCTGAAGACCTTGAAGACATGATAGGAGCTGCCAGTCCATTGCGTGGGTTTGATACCGCACTCATCCCTTTAGCTATGCCTCCGTTGACGCCAGAGGCCGCTGCGCGAGCAAACGACCCTAATCAGGTTTTTTGGCGATTGCCTGGCTACTCTGACGAGCGCAATTTCCTCGCAACACAGCGTGATTACGTTTGGGCGGTCTTCACGCTAAAGAGCAAAAGAAAAACAGCCTCATTGGTGACTGCGAAGATAGCCTAGGTGTGTGTTTTTCATGGTGAAGCCTGTGCCTCCCGAGGCGCAGCCGAATGCCTTGTTGGCTGCCAACCATTCGTATCCCGGTGGAAGCATCCTGTCTTGTCAGCCTTGCAATAAAGAAGGTGATTCAATTCCTAAACCATTATGATAAGCACTTATAAAAAGACATTCCTAAGTCCAGTATACCTCATGTAGCTTCTCATTCACCATTAAAAATGTTCAGCCGCATCAAGGATAAATTCTCAAACAAGAAGTCCTCTACCAAGGATCACACACATTTCGACAGGGGCAACTCAAACTCAAACCCCAAGAACAACCCCTTCCTCGATGTTCCCGAGGAGGCTCCTCCTGCTTATGAGCCCACTCAAAGGACAGCTCCTCTTCTCAATGTTCCTCAACGTGGAGCTTCACCAGCGCCTAGCATCTCAAGCATCACCAGTGCCGAAGATAGATATGCCTTCCTATCTACCTTCGATACCATCTTTGTCATTGACGACTCTGGATCCATGGCTGGTCGATCTTGGAGGGAGGTTCGAGAGGCGCTGAGCACTATTGCCCCGATCTGTACTTCTCACGACCCCGACGGTATTGACGTCTACTTCGTGAACCATCGATCACCAGCCGTGGGAACCGGAGTTCAAGCACCCGGTGGATATTTCCAGATCCGTAATGCCAACCAAGTCCAACATCTGTTTGAGTCCGTCCGACCCTGCGGAGCAACGCCAACAGGTTCTCGTCTTCACAGCATTCTCAAGCCCTACGTCGCCCACCTTTCCCGCCGTGCAGCCAACGTTGACTCGACCAAGCCGGTCAACATCATCGTGATCACCGACGGATGTCCCACAGACGACCCAGAGAGTATCATTATTCACCACGCTAAGAAGCTTGATCAGATCGAGGCACCTCCTCATCAAGTTGGTATCCAGTTCTTCCAGGTTGGCAACGAGCTTGGTGCTACTAAGGCTCTTCGTGAGCTCGACGATGATCTTGCTGACCAGGGCATTCGCGATATGGTTGATACAGCAACTTGGAATTCCGCTACGTCGGAGAAAAGTAACGTTTTGACCGCAGATGGAATCCTCAAAGTTGTTCTTGGTGCTGTTGTAAGACGCCTGGATCGTAGGCCCAACTCATAGCTCTCCTCAGAGCCGTAGAAACCAAACAGTTCATCTCTGCGCGCTTCCTGACCATACTGAATTGCTTCGTGGTGGAGTTTTGTTGCCGCTTAAAGTTCTCTACATAAGATTTCTTGCCTAGATATCTCTCCCCAGGCCAGAAGCGCTAAGGTGGCAGCCACGAAATAACCACTGTTGTGTCATGATTTCAATGCATAACAGCTTAATTGTTACACCTAAGGCCACTCGCCAGATCATCATTTGATCATAGATTCCCCATAATGATTGCATTCGCCCCCCTAACTAGTCTACGAGTTTTCACTCCTACTTTATGGCGAAACGGAAAAGGCTAACAAAACAGACTGTCTGCAAGGTTAGGGTTAACAAGCCTCAGTGATTCATAAACGAAAAGAGATGTCATGCAGGAATACATATGCCTACCAGCGCAAGAGACCCTAAAAGGGCACATGACGCCTGCAGTCACTTTTCGATAGGAATAACCCTGCCCAAGTCGCGCGTATCCCAGGTAGGTTGTTGCAGATTGTTCCGTCGTTGGCAGGAATCAAGCGCCTGAAACCGAGACCGAGACTGAACCTGATACTGATATTGATCTGGAGGCTGAATCTGGGGTGTGGAATTCATTGTTGTTGACCTCGCAGGCTTTTATTCGCCACCTCGTCAAGGTGTTCTTGCCCGAGCCACTTACATTTGCTTTGAGATTAAGAAAAACAACCCTCTTAAGTAAGGTCAGATTTCACGCCGGTCTGGACCATCGAAGCAGCTAGGCTTCTCAGAGCAAGCGTTCTAGTATAATGTGGCGATCTTAGTAAAGAACCGCTCATGGGTCGATCGATGATACCTTAGCTAAATACTCCCAGACCGACGAATGCATCCCTTGCACAACGGTAAGGTGCATTTGAATAAAGTCCCTTGGTTCTGAAAAAGCCTGTTAGTTCGTTTTCAACGTGGCCTTTCGAATGTAAGCACCTATACTGTGATAGGAAAATGATTTTCTATATGATAAGCAAGACAGTAAGCAGAGCAGAGTCAATGAAGCCTGTATTTGAAGTGAATTAGGTACAGTACTACGTAGCGCTTTTGACAATATCACAACATCAGAGTGGAACCATTAAAGAAGATGAACTGAAGGAAGGAGTTCGACTCCAGAGATAGCCTGTCGTTTCGGTAGATTAACTAGGGGGGTGTCAAAAAAAAGACTGACGTGAAAACCTGATCTTGTATGGTAGAAGTGAATTGCCGTGTCAGAAGTGTTTTAACACCTCGAGGGGGATCAGGTCGTATAGACAAGCTCTTAGCTATGTTGAAACTCGTTGTTAACCCTCACTCGACCCAAGTAATTGCATACCATAATAAATTCATTATAAGAAGGAATCTTAATTTTATATCAATTAGTAATCCACTTTCCTGGTAGTAAGTCACCTGTCGACCTATATAGTACTAAATATTTGGTATGTTGAGAATAGTAGTCACAGCCAAGCCAATGATAAAGAGTTGGTAACGCGCTGCTTCCCTTAGGCAATACGATTTTGAGGACAAAAGCAACTACTGCATTCATAATTCACTAGGGGCCCTAAGTTTAACCTAGCTGATCGAGAACAGAGGCCATCAACTTCATGTGTAGGTCGCCATGTCTACACAACCTCGAGACCAGGAGAATCGACATAGCCAAGAGGTAAGCCTGTCAGGGCCCTCGGATTACGATATTAGCCTAGGTCAGAATTGTAATAAAACATGTAGAAGGCTTTCGATCAGTAAGTATCTCATGGCACCGCGTAAAGGCTCTTGTGAGGCTATATCTCACAAACCAGACGATAGTAATACGCTTCTGATAGATCCCAGAACGGATTTGTCTAGATTTGATAAGGAAGGCGACTATGAGGTTGAAGAAAGGGTGCTATTTCTGAAAGAGGTTATCGATTGTCTTCTCTGTGCCACCACTGGACGTCACGATGCACCTTGTCATACCGGCGCCGTTTCTTCTCGGCACCGCGATAAAGCTTACGCGCATTTTCTCGGACTTGGCTTCTACTGTTGCGGTCTTATATTAACACATTTACTAAGAATACCTGCTTCTTTGTAGCCCGTAATAGCCTAAGCAGCCTGCAACCTGTCTATTACAATTGCTGCCACCTAAGCAACTGAGACTTTAAGGCAGAGGAAAGTTCCCCGGCCTAGCCTTTCCTTCTGAGAGGGTTGTGAGCAGTGGGGTGACACACAAAATACTGAAACCAGATTGCAAGAAACTCATCTACTTATTTTTAATACCCCGCTCACACCTTATATTATAAAGCGAACGTCACTTCAGCCGCCATAGATAGGATACTGAACACTTGAAGTATACCTTCCAAGGTAGGTCGTTGGTAATGCTACTTAAGCTACGGGAGAACAGAGAGAGCAGCAGAACAGACAGGAAGATTATAATGGCGGAGTAAGCGAAGTATGGGCTTTATGAGACGTATTTCAGTTTCACATGGCGGAAAGCAAGGTATAATCTCGGCTTTCGGAATTGCGGACACAAATTGAGCGACGCGTGGAGAGGACGAAAACTAGGCAACGTACGTACGAATCAGTGATTAGCACCCTATCGGCCAAAACAAGCCTCCTGGCGTAATAAGTTGTATTGTATCGTAGCATGGGTAAGTTGGTTACATTATAATTATAGAATAATTCTATGTGCAGCTACCCTATAGCATTGTAGTTGTCTGATAAGTGCATAAATTTCATCAGCCTAACACGTAATTCGGCTACCGGGGCATGGCATAAAGCAGCCTTACCCTGCATGAACCAATCACAAAGTGTTGGTCCAGGAGAAACCGTGATCCACGATCTTCGTGATACAATATTCTAGTAACTATATAGAACACATTCATTTGCACTTTCATAGATTCTGGCTCACCAGCTATTAATAAAATTCCTTTGCAAGAATACGCCCAACACGCATTAATCGTCCGTTTACGCCCAACAAATCTGCCAGCATAAACCATTTAAAAGGTTGGAAAAAATGAAAAAAAAAGCTTAGTTGTTATGGTCGCGATCGATACAGATGTGGCCTCAAACAAGACGGACGGTACTTGCAAATAGGTCGGCATTGCAAAGTAAAACTATAGACCTAGAGTTAAACCCCTTTAGGTTATGGGTTTAAGTGCTCTAATTAGCTGGACTCTTACCTCCTCCTGGCAGAGCCAGATTTAGCACCAAAAGACTGGAAGAGCCGAGCGTACAACGGTAATGAGAATAGTAACGTGGAAGGTCATAAGACATTAGTTAGCAGGACGATTAGTTTAAAAATCTGTTATATGTTTATATGTCTTAAATAAATTTTAATCTGAACTACACTTATATTTGCCGAATAGGTTTAATACGACTGTAAGACTAATAGTATGTAAGAAGCATCTTAACCTAAATACTAATTTATGTTAGATACAATGCAATACATAAGACTAATTTTCAAGCCTTAAGAGAAAATTCACAGAATGTAGCTCTGCTTAATACAGATCTTACCACCAAACACAGATTTTCGACCCCATTTATGAATCAGAAAATACTCTTCGTGATGAACCCATCGTCCCACGCGAGAAAGCCGTGAGTTATTTCTAATGGTGCATGGTGGCTACTATGGTTTAAGTGGTGGGGGGCCTTGCACCGCAGCTAAGAACATCACAAGACATGTTACCCAGGTTACCTCTGGTAATAGAATCATTGGCAAAGAGACACTGTGGTATGGAATTCTGGGATTTGGCGGGGAAAGGAGACCAGGACCCCGGGACTGTAATTTAATAAAACGCAAAATCGGATATTTAAGCAGCTGGGGTTGAAGTTGGAGATGGTAACGCAGTTTGCGTTGCCAAAATTAAGTAAAGGTTGTGTGCCATGTTTATTTAACACAAAATAACTGGCTTGTGCCAGAACCCTCTGGATATGGCGATTGGTATGGTCTATGGTCTGATGAATATAAAGAAGCGACTCCGTATATGATATAGATGCTATAATCCTAGTGCGGTGATGACGGAATCTTCTACCTGTCTTACAACGAGATCCTCGATAATTTCAAGTGAATATAGAGGACTAGTCTATCTTTGTTGAGGCCATATGCATATTGCCTTATAAAAGCTTGGGTTAATTAGCAATCTTTACTGTTTTGGCTTGATATATCTCGTTGAGATATCATAAGCTTTAACTATTAATCAATAAAGGACTAGTCTCTTTGATGAGTGATGGACTGCTGCTTAACAATAGACAAGTGTCAGCATCTCCTGGCTTATGAGATGGTCTAGAGGAGCTTTGTAATCGTGATCACGGAAAGGCAACGGTATTGTCTCCTCACAGGTACAATTGTCGTCTTGTGATATCGACTTATATTGACAGTCTTAACTTGATGAGTTCTATTTCACTGACTTGAGTAGTCAATATGACTTCGTGCTACATGTTCTTCTTAATGCCCATAATGGAAGGATGTCCATTGGTTAGTTTAGCTAGTCCGTGAGTGGGATCGACGCTGGGTCAATAGGGAGATCGAGCTGGAGCTAGGCACATATGGCCATCCCAAATGTTGTCGCCGAGAGGTTCAAACGCATCCCTGCGGTCCAATGTATGGTTAAAATAGTAGCCAATGTCATTCACATGAACTGCGGGAGATAGGCTTGCGATACGACCTAACACCCGCGGAAGAGAGGGTCAAGAAACGGGAAATCGAAAAGAAGTATAAATTGAAACAAAACGAGCAGGAACATAAGAATAGGCAGATTATAGAAGCAATAGTTCGTATTAAGGAAGTGACAGTGCGGATGACGAATGAGACGAACAATGACAAGGAGAGGGCTAAAGATCACAACACATTTACTCCTTCATGAATACGAAAACTAGGTTATAAATATGTCCAAGAGTCACCTTTGCACATGTCGACTTTATTAATAATGTATGGCGTAATCTACTCAAAGGAAGATGACCCTCCTCTCATGCAACAACAATATAGTTCAAGTCCTTACAAAAGCGAATGGGGAATAGGATGTAGCCAAATAGGCCATTCCCTCAAGCTTCTTTAACCCTGAATCTAGTAAAACTCTGATTATTTGTCTTAGAGAGCTACTGAGATTACGTCGAGGCTCAGGGGGCTTTGGTTTATACGACGACTTTAAGTGAACTGACATAAAGGTCATATAGTCATCTCTTGTTTCTTGTAATCCTCAGGGTAATAAGGAGGCACAAAGATAACATAAGGAAATAAAAAACTATAAAACTTAGCACTTTCCCTATCTAAGTCTACGAGAGACCTGTTCCTGTATAAATTCTCCTAGCACAGTTCATATAGCATTAAAGAACACGAAAATAACAGATGAAAACTACATGAACCTGATCTATGATGGAACAACCGCCAAAGAAAACAAGAAAGAAAAATGTTCCTGCCTCTTTTCAGCTTATAGCTGCGCAGATTTCTACCCTGAAAGTCGTTAATAGGCCGTAATGAACAGCTAGCTGCACGGTTTTGAATCATTAAATGAATCCATCATGTCAAGGATTCCTTGAGCCTTGCACTGTCTATAGTACTCAGATATATCCACAAATGTCCTTATTTCCTGTTCTTTATGGAGATTGTAAAAGGAGACTGCAAATCGGCCGACTTCGTCAGTTGAATAGTCTTCGAAGTAATACCTTCCTATTGTCGTCTTGTATCTCACGTTCCACTGCTCTCCATCATATCTTTTGTCAAGTTCGGTCCAGCTTTCATCGTTACGCAAGGTGCGAGTTCTAGCGTTCTTGACTAGTTCCGCTAGTATCCATAATAGTTGACCCATAACCGTGTTCTTATGTCGTTGATTTATTTCTTCTAGTTGATCCAAATTCAATGATGCATGTAAGATAAAGGCGCTTAGTGGAAGCCTTTGGATTATCGACAGAAATGACTCAGATTGCGTGTTATTTGGCAACTTTTGAAAGCATTTTACTAATGAATCCTTTTTCAAACCGAGTTGTTTTAATGCTGTTTCGGGGTTAAGTTGCCACAGCTCTCCGTCAAATGAAGCCTGGCTCCCCCCTTGCATATTATTTAGAAGTGCATGTGAAAACTTTTCAACAAGGTTATTATACCCCTCCACTTTAAAGCTTTCATGTCCAGGAGTTTCTGTGACACGTTTCTAATAGTTGTTAGAAATATATAAAATAGAGTTAGTCGATTACATACATGCATCTTAGTTAAAAAGTTCTGAAATTCAATGCATAGAGGCAGATTATTAATTCCGAGCAATAAAGGAATAATAAAAGGCCCTGAACACTTTGTGGTAAAAGAATTAGAATAATACTGGTCTAGTAGTTTATTCCATTTATCTTGTTGGTTGATGGCTTCAAGGTATGTTTGCCGCTCAAGCTCTTTGATTAGGACAGGTGCTGTATTAGTATAGGTTGGTTCCTTATTTGGATATGATTTACGTTGTGAACGATAAACTCTGGAAGCTATCTGCAGGAACTTTGGCCAATCTGCACCCGTAGTAAATATAATATGATTTGGATATGCTTTGCATCGTGAACGATAAACTTCGGAAGCTATCCGCAGGAACTGTGGCCAATCTGCACCCATAGTAATATAATAAGATCTTGTTAATATGAAATGGGATAACAATTATTTAGTATATGGGATAAATATCTCTTTATATTTTTCCTAGTGGCTATAAATAATGCTGTTTCAGCTGTTATACTACATTGATTTCAATTTGATACGTACTTTTATTTAAGAACACTTCTTATAAAAGTTATATTTTAAGAATCTTCAGTATTGATAGTAAAAGGTTAAATATATACACTACTTTTCAGGTTCAGTTTCCAACATTTCATTTTTGATTTACCTTTATACCTACTAAATTGGTAAATTCTCTTTTGCTTTAAGCATGTGCACCAAAATTCCCTCAGCCATCACAAACGCCAATTTGATCGATTAATGCTCAATTAATGACCATGCCTCAAATTTACTCTGAATGTCAGGTCCTTCTTACACGTCAAGCGCTTCGAAACAACCCAAAGTTAGGTCTCCGAGACGCTGCTAGATTTTACTAAGTCAACTATTGGGCGTTACGTCGCCGACAAAATGGGATCCAATCGCAATGTGACTGGATCCCGAAATCACGCATACTATCTGATCTTGAAGAACAGATCATATTCAAGTTCATTCTTGACCTATATTCGCGAGGATTTCTCGACGATTACTTGGTGTGGAAGAGATGGCCAACGGATTACTCGCCGACCGTGACGAGTCACCCGTCGACAAGCGTTGGGCTATGAACTTCGTCAAGAGACACAAAGACCTCAAAATGCGTGTTTTTCGTAAGCGGACTACCAGAGAGCCAAGTGCGGAGATCCAACCATTATTCGCAATTGGTTCCGGCTCGCGCAGAACACGATCGCTAAGTCGCCGCGGCATCCGATCAGATGGCACCTGGAACTTTGACGAGACTGGTTTTATGATGGGAGTCATTGCAAGTGGAACGACCGCGAAAGTTGCAGAAAGGCGTGGAAAGCCGAAATCAGTGCAGCCTGGAAACCCGGAATGGATTACCGTCATTCAAGCAATTAATGTCGAAGGCCAGGCGATCCCGCCGTTCATCATAGCCTTACGGGCGATTGGGCTATTGCAACGACCCAAAATGTCTGGACCGATAGCGAGATGGGTCTCGAGTGGCTAAAGCACTTCGACAGGTCTACAGCCAAGCGATCCAACAGTCGCTATCGTCTTCTGATCCTTGGTGGCCCGGAAAGTCACCACTCGGTCGACTTCGAGAGATATCGTAAAGAGAACAAGATCACCACGCTTTGTATGCCGCCTCATACTTCTCATCTGCCTCAGCCTCTTGATGTCGGGGTGCTTTTCTGTGCCCAAGCAAGCATATGGCCAAGAAATCGAGTGTCTGATCCGAGACTCGATAAACCATGTTTCCAAAACCGAGTTCTTTCCGGCTCTTTATGCCGCATTTCAGGCCACTATGACATGAGAAATTATCAAAGCTGCTTTTAGAGGTGCTGGGCCTGTTCCACTTGACCCGGAACAAGTGGTCTCGAAACTTGATGTGCAGCTACGGACTCCAACATCGGTTGAGGAGGAGACTGGCCCCTCTACCACATGGGTCTCAAGACGCCAAAGACTGTGATTTAAGGACTAGGTAGCGATTTTGACAATATCACAACATCAGAGTGGAACCATTACAGAAGGTTAACGGACGAAAGGTGTTCGACTCTAGAGATACCTTGTCGTCTAGGTAGATTAACTAGGGGGTGTCAGAAAACGTCTGACGTGAAAATCTGAATTTTTTTGGTACAAGTGAATTGCTGTGTCAGACATGCTTTAACACTTCAAGGGGGATTAGATCGCATAGCTAAGACCTTAGCTATGCTGAAACTCGTTGTTAACCCTCACTCGACCTAAGCACTCGCATACCGTAATAAATTCATCCTAAGGACGAATTTTAACTTTATACCAATTAGTAATCCACTTTCCTCGTAGTAAGTCACCTGTCGTTTTACCTATATAGTACTGAATAATTGATATGTTGGTAATATTAGTCATAGCCAAGACAACGATAGAGTTTGGTAACGCGCTGCTTCCCTTAGGCAATGCGTTTTTGGGGATGACCAACTAATTCACTCATAATTCACTAGGGGCCCTAAGTTTAACCTAGCTGATCGAGAACAGAGGCCATCAGCTTCATGTGAAGGTGGCCATGTTTGCGAGGACCGTGATTAGCTACCTAGCTTTGCTTCGCTAATAATAGGATGCTGTGCCCACTCCTAGAACTAAGTAACAAATTTAGATATCCCATCTCTACATGCAATGACAGCTACTGTAGTCTATATCGGAACATTCGGTAGCATATATGACCCCTTCGCTCCGTCCTTACTCTATCGTCAGAGTAGCTTGACTAGTCAGAACGATGAAGGTTGAAACTCCACTATACTATGCATTAATGCTCGCTCGGCTTGCATCAGGCCAGAACTTTTCCCCTGAGTGTGATGATGCTGGCCCGGTACTCTATCCAGGAACCTGGAATCAATACCTGGCCCCAAATATGGGTGTGAGTTGCCAGAAGGCCAGTATCTTATTTTCTGGCCAGGACACACGTCAAAACCTAACAATTGAGCATGGCGACGCCCTCTGCTATGGCTTCCCGTTAATGAATATAACAATACCTATAAACGCGCCTCCAGGGCCTGGTAGTATTCAATTTTTTTGTGAAGGCAGGGAGGCTGAATACTGCCAGATGATTTCTGTTGAGACTAGACCGCCGGACAACGCCCGTGAGGCTTCCGCGACAGAGTACGCTATAACCCAGGATTGCCCAGTCAATCCAACCCTTACTTCAGAGAAATATGCCAGTGCATCCAACAAGCCTACCACTGTGAGTACGCCAACTCCAAAGGGTGTCGCTCCTATTGGAACTGCGCCCACTCGGGCAGCCATGGAGACACCAGCCAACCAGACACCAACCAACCAGACACCAACCAACCAGACACCAACCAACCAGACACCAACCAACCAGACACCAACCAACCAGACACCAACCAACCAGACACCAACCAACCAGACACCAACCAACCAGACACCAACCAACCAGACACCAACCAACCAGACACCAACTAAAGAGCTATCCGATACGAAGATACCAGAAACTGACGCAGATAAGCCTGATCCTACGGGCAGCGGCAGAAGCGGATCCTCTGATACTGATAGTGCCACTAGTACTACCAATGGCGATATGCCAAATGAGACAACCTTGCCACTGACAGGGTCTCATGCAGCTGGGTCGGGGGCTGCGCAAACGACACAATCGTCTGAGTATACTGATATAGCGGCTCCAGCACTGCCAGAATCTGGAAAGACTCATGCGCCGCCATCACCCTCCAATGAAGCGCAGGCATCTGGCGATAATCGTCAATGTACTTGCGGTCAGTAAATTATTCGATCAAAGACGTGGCGTAGAAAAAACGTAAACGGTTGAATGGGTATTGCTTTTCTTAATGTCATGCGAGCAACGGTTTAGAGTTTCACATCCTATCACGCGTATTTAGTATCATTGCGCTAGCTTTGGGCGGTTATTAGTCGTCGAAGCAAACGCCGTACGATTTGTATTTTAGACATGTCTTAATAGAACAGTCCTTCAAGATCTTCCTTCTTATATAATCACTTCCGGAAAGATAAAGATGGCCTGAAAGCATTGCTACTTTCATGAAGTCCGGAGAAAATGTAGGGAGAGATTACATATTAAACCGCTTTTGCAAATCGCTTTAGGAGGCTTATCGGCACTAAGGTGGGCGAGTTTTGCCCCCATTTTCTCGTCCGGATGACATGAGTAAATACGGTATGGTATGTCAGCTTACGGGCGCGAAATTGGCGTATTAGCCCGGTTTTAGCCAGGCGCGAGAACGTAGCCCAAAAGTAGATGAACTCTAAAGCACCAGACCCAAATTAGTTTCGCATAACACGGTATGAGATAGTGCTCGGATTACCGTGTGGCTCCCTACATGACTCGATGCAGAGCTATGCAGCTGGGACAGCTGGAATAAGCACAATGTGTGGCCCCCCTGCACGTCGAGCGTCTGTTGTGGAGGAGGAAAAAGCGCACGACTAAAACTATACGGTGAGGTTCTAACTTCAATCAAAACAAGTACGAGTTGCGCCACTTGCATCGCGTCATTATCACCATGTTGGTAAGCTGAGAGAGCTATGAGGGCTATATCCGTCGTCGATATTCTTCTCGTCAATAGCAATACGGAGGCTTCGAAACTGGCTGTTATGGCTCGGTTCTCTGAATCTGATCTAAGCGATGTGAGAGAGGGGGATTAGAGTTAGAAACATGATGTTGACATTGTTTGGCGGCCGATCGCCGATGAAGGGCCTGATGTTATCTGTGTAACCATCTTGAGAGTGATTCACGTGCTAAGGAGTCGGGCTAGAGTGTCTCGAAGAATGAACAGCCGGGCTCTTACTTATACCGTTTTGGAGAGGGGCTTGACAGTCACTAAGATAACTGACTTTTCGTTTTAATGTATGAGCACAGGCCGCAGGAAGGGCGTTGAAGCATATTGTCCATATGTGTATTTTTGTTTTCTTCTCTTTGTACTGGAGCTTGAAGTTTCTTCAACCATACAACCTTATGCACGTACAGTACATAGCATAGGCTATATCATGATATCTTACCACACAAATTGTTACCGGATACTACTGCATCAGGTATATGAAAACTTATAGAGCGCATGTCATTCACGCGGCCATAAAGCCCAAGATATGGCTCTGCGTATCCGCAATGGTTGACTTGCTGCGTACAGGGCAGAGACTATGTGTGTTCTCGACTAAAAATGTTGGCATTTGAGGATACGGGTAGAACTAGCTAGTAGACCTAGACCTTAAAAGATGGGTAGTCAACGAACATACAGCAATGGATTGAATACACGGAATGTGGAACACCCAGTCTGTCTATCTGTCCGTTGTATACGGGAGCTGGTTTCCCTTATCCAGTTATCCTTATGGATTGTATGGATAGCGTTATTGTTTATATGCGACGCAATGCTGCAAGTGCGCAGATAGTCACCGGATCCATCAAGCCGAAGGCTGAAAGCTTTAAGGTCAGCGTAGTTTCCTTGATGAAGAGGATCTTGTTGCGAGATTCTGGCTGACTGCTTTGTTCCGATGGAGGCCTCTTCATTTCAATACAGTGAACTAGAAATATGCCGCCTATCCATTATCTTTAGATTTAAGATACAGTACTTCGCGTAACCGAATTCGATTTTATAATATTGCAAGCATCGGAATAGATCTATTATATTGCTACTATGTCACAACATACTTCCTCTCTAATCATATAAAGCCGAAATATCCAGCCGACCGTGCACCTAGTTCTTGAATATATGCTGTACTTACCAGTGCAGTAGCAACAATCGTGTAGCAGGCTCTTAAGGCTATGAACAAATCCATTCTATAAAGACCATTGGCCCTTAGCATCGCACCAGTACACCCCGGCCTGAGCTTTTAAGACATTGCTGCAAATTTTGACTGCATCTCCTGGCCCAGGATGCGAGCTTGCGATGAGTTCTTCCAGGCTTTCCATGCAGCTAACAGCACAAGCGATAAGGCAATAAATAACCCTGTGATAACTATAATAATACACCAGTTTGGATACGTCGAGGTATGACAAAGAACCAGACCCAATACGAATTGTGCGACGGCTAGGCATTCCATAAGAAGTGGTGTCCATAACGGAAGTGGAACCCTCTTCCACTTATCATCCAATAGAAGCTTATCTCGATATCCGTAGGACAAGATTGTAGCCACTACAAGTTCCATCACCGAGAATTCGGTTGCGCCTACAAGCAAGCTCATCCCCGCGAGGAATGAGAACTTGCCGTCCTCGTCCGCTTTTACGCCGTTAAAGATCACCGTGATCAGACTCATGGTACCTATATAGGCTGAGATACTATTAATGGCGTTGAAATGAGCAAGAAGCTGGGAAGCATTGAAATGAGCGAGAAGTTGCGAATAACTGAAATAAGCAGAAAGGTGGAAAGCATTTTCATTAATCTTTCCAGTCATGATCGATTCTTTTTAGTTACTGTATTGTGTTGACCAAACAGTCAATATTGCAAAAGCTGGCTGGTATATATATAACTTTCATTGCTTAAGGCTGTAGTAGATGGATCAAGTTAAAGTATGTCATAAGGACCGAATATTTCCATCGCATGAGTAATTGTCTGTATTTTTAAATACCTATGTAGAGAATTACGTTATGGAATAGCATGAGTATGTTATTAGCAGCTTAATTAAACTCAATTAGAGGCCACAGGCCAGATAATAGATCTACTATTTAAAGCTTAATATATAGTACAGCAATTACTAACACCACCAAGATAACGGATATAATGCTGCAGGACTATTACGGGAATGAAAGTAATAGATATATATGTCTCCAAATTGATCCTCCTTTGGACCTCAAGCGTATCCTACATTGACACTATACCAAGATGTAACTTCAAAATTAAGATAGAAGTACAGTATATAACACACAAATATACAATGCGGAAATACTACGTATAATTATTTACTACTCTCTAAGTATTCCTGATTGTAGTACAAAAAATGCACGATAAAACCATAATCTAGCTTTGAGGTATATGTCTATTTGAGCGCTTTGCTTGCTAACCCGACATCGAATCTGCCCGAGGAAGGCTGATCAGCATGAAAAACTGAGGGCCTCCTTTTGTTCCATATGCTGCGCTTCAAGTTTGATTGCTCTTTATAATGTAAATGCGCCTAAACTTGATAACTGACATTGTAAGCTACGTTTTGCCCTCGAGATAACTCCTAATTACGAAGCTCGTAAGTGTGGCCCTAGATAGGTAGGGAATATTCTGATGATGGCCAGATCGTTGATATGAATGTTATAGTGAACCAAGTCACAAAGCGTAGGTCTACTGCAACCTGTTCGGGTCCAGCATATAAACCACTGAGTGTTTTAAACACGTAGCGTATGAAAAGCGCCATGTTGCTATCTACCAGTACATTTCACAGGGTGAGTATTGGATATTAGGAATAAATATAATAATAGGTACAGTCCGCTTTCCGCTAAAGAGGCTTTTCTAGAGAATCTGTTTTTAGATGTAAGCAAAGCACCCTGTCTTTGCCATATGCCTCGTTTAAATGATTCCACTTTTTAAGCCGTAATTGTATTCTTACGTGAGGGAAAAAAGCGAACGAATAACTCTATCTTCTTCTTAGTCATGTCGAATCTCGTTTCATCACACCAATCCAGTTCTTGGCTGACCCACTCCCAGTCGAATGTGCATAGCATGGAGGCAAAAACTATTATTGCCTCCATAAATGCAAGTTTGATTCTGACACAAGCACGAAGCCGGAAAGGAAATGGTCACCTTGGTTTTTAAGCGTTATGTATGACTCAATGTAGTGAGCTTTCGATCAGCCACTGGGCCACACTCAATGATTTATTGCTAAAAGCATGGGAAAGTGCAGTCTGTCATCATGTGGATCTCAGGCGGACCGCGCAGTGGATGGACGGGCATTATAGTGAATTTCAATTTGAAGAAACTGATGCTCCTTTTGTAAGGGTCGATCGTGGGTAGTTCCGTATGTATTTGGGGATTGAAGAGGAATCTCAGCCCTGGCGGTCCCATTATATTAGTAATAGAAGGAGTGTATTGTTGATTTACACATCACACAGCACGACAGTGGACTTTCGAAATACCCACCTATCTCCACTTGTGAAAAACGTCCACAGCCTTCGTCGCTTCACAGGTAGTATCGTTATGCCACACATCGTCACATAGTTTTGGCCTTGCATTTCACATCTGACACACATATATCATAGCAGAAGCCTACTGGCTACAAAGCCATCACCATGACGTAAACGCTTTGCTCGGAGAGGCTTACAGCGTCAAGAGGAAGAGTATCTTTGAGGTAGTTTAAGTTAGAGCATTGGAACACAGCAGGGGGCTAGCAGTGGCAAGGGAGGGCATTTCAAAGGAATAGTTGATCACAAACCGTGTCGGACAAGAACTTGTTGGTTACAGCTAGCACTAAAACATGGAGTAAGATACACATGGAATCCAGAAAGGGAGCGACTGGCTAAAAAATGATTAACCATCGCCTCAGTTCGTCGGGACCTTTTCTAGTTTCACCCAACGCCTTATCATTATAATAGGCATCTTTCCCACCGTCCCCAACGCGTTAAGCTCGACATCTCAACTTAACTCGTAATATCTTCAATTATCATGGAGGCTGGACTTGTAAATGCGGACAAGCTTGGCCGCGTCCTCACAAACAGTCTATGCTTCGCAATTCGAAGATGGAAGATGATCATGCTAAGCTACGTCTTCTTTGCTGCCATCGGCAGCACCCTTCTTTCCATTCACAACGGTCCATCTCCCCCTCCTTCCCTCAACCTTCCTCCAACTAACACTGTCAGAACAAGAAGCATCTTACCTCGCAGCGCGAAGCTGGGGCGGTTTTGACGAACGACCTAAAACGGAAAAATGCTACCGACAAGAACGCACCGCGATGATTCTCTCCTTACTGTTCGGAGTTCTGGGGGTTGATCAGTTTTACGCTCATCATTGGCCTTTGGCCGTTTTCAAGTTGTTGACGCTTGGGGGCTTGGGACTTTGGGCATTTGTTGATATGATATTGTGGATTGTGGGTGGTGTGTACGGAACGCCGGGATGTCCTGGAGGGAGCTACAAGGAATGGCAGTATTAGATGTGTGGTAACGGTAGCTAAGAAGGACTGAGGACCCGGAGAGAATCTGTCATCTGGTGGTTGCATGATGGAAGCATGACTCCGACTCATTAATGTGTCTGGCCCCGCGCTCGTCACAAGTAGATATATCCGAATCTCGCAAGTGGGCGCATTGTATTTTGTTAGCTATGGGAAGATCTTACCTGTTTATAATTGTTACTTGCGAACAAGTTCTTGGTCAGCAATGGCCTGAACAAAATACCGTTTTTTAATCTTAGGTTTGGCGCACTGTACTTTTACAGAAGGCATGTACGTCGAGGCCTAATATTCCCACATAATATTTTTGATTGACCACAGCCAGGTATCGATTCTAAAGAGGCCCTAAGTAATTTAACCCGTAATGCTAAGCAGACTTTGAGATATGGAGCGTTACAATAGGGGAATGAATGCTGAGTCCCGACGGGTTACATTCACGTCTACCTGTACCCTAGCAAGTTTAGAGTGCGCTGCATAACATAGATAGGAACTGGAGTGAATCATGAGTATATCTAGGATGCAGACATGTGACTCAACAGGTTAGCCTCGTTTAATTCAGTGCATTTGGGCTCCCGTTCAAGATCCTTCTCCCTGCCGCCCCTATCTAACATAACTTCTCAGCATGACTCACCCAGTGACCTATGTCTAATGGAGATATTTATGGGTCTGACAGCGGAGTCTGTCGTGACTCTGCAAGTCTTCTCTCCGACGTGAAATCGGAAAATCCGTGTTTTGGCATGGTTGCACGGGAGTCAACCTCATAAAAAACAAATTTCATCACATAGGTGCCAGGATTCGGAAAGACACTATAGAATGGCCCAGAAGCCTTCGAACGCCCTCATATTGTCAAGAAGAAGGCTCTTAACCAGTCGATGATCTTGACGAAGCCGATGGTGAGCTGGTATGCCTGCGTTACTATGTTCCTATAATGGAAGGTTCTCTCGTTTTGTGTATCTAGCTATAAAGCGCTGATGAACCCAAATTCATTCCCAAGGACGAAGCCATTCGTTTTGATGTCTCCCGGCTCGCCACGTTGCATTCTATTGTGTTAAGCGGCTTGATAACGACTCTGATGTGCTGTATGTGGACTTTAATAGGAGACGGAATCGATTGAGCTAAAAGAAATCTTCATGCTCACTGTAATGGAGAGTTTATCGATTGTATTAAAGTTAAGCTAAAGGCATGCTATGCTGTCATTGCTAAACCTACTGCATTTTCTGAAGTATCTATTTATATTAACCTATGTCATGTGAAGCTTATCAGCACTGACTTTGCCGTACAACACAGCCTACCACTATTCGGCTCTCCATCCCTATCTGGCTGAGCTATTTTACTCCACCTATCCAGAGTCATTAATATCACCTAGGGTGCGACGACTGACTTGCCAGAGCCGTAAATGATATTCTCGACTTTGAGGTTAAGACTACTGCCGGAGCCGAGGCCACTGGGGCACTCGGGCTGGTTGCTGACGGCAAGGTTCAGGTGGCACTTCTCGTCGACACCGCGCTTGCAGGTGGGTTCATTGATGTTGTACAACTCATAATTCTGGGCGACCCAGCTTGTGGGCTCGTCAAGGCATGAAGCGACATAGTTCATGGAATTGGCGGCCGATAGGGGAAGCTTGCCGTTGTCGAGGATTTCATTGCATTTGGAGGCGTGGACGAACTCGTAGTCCATGACAATGCCACCGCCCTGCTGGGGGTTCTTAGTAGCGGACTCGCCGAAGCCAAGGTAGTTCCAAGCATCGTAGGAGATGTCGTGAGCACCCCCGGAGGAGTCGATCTTGAGGAGATGGACGTCGCGGCCCTCGTTGGAAACCTTGACGCAGATGTTGTTGCAGTCAACGGTACCGGGCCAGTAGGCAACGCGGTTGGTGTCGATCTTACAGCCGAGAACTCCAATGGTGCTAGAGTACTGATCGTGGGGAGTAATACTTGCAGAGCTACGAGTAAACATGTTAACTAATATTAAGCCGAAAACACAGTTTGTCATTTGGGTCAAAAGTAGTGTATATGTTTTTATATTAAAATCAGTTTTTATTTCTAAGGCGTATGTATAAAAATACGAAATAATACGATTTATGTTATTCTATAGTTATATTGCTCCTTTTACAGTTGGTTCCGTACGTAATAATCTATTTATTTATAAGTTTACTTTATAGTACTTAAATACTCATTTTACTTTTTTAGTCTTTCGAGGGCTATAGCAATGTATTATTTTAGTAAATACCCTTTGTTTACGAGACGAATAGTAATACATGGAGCCCTAAGCAAGCTCTGTTTCAATAATACCCTCCATCGATTCAAATGGACCCCAGATCTTCAGTACATTCAGCCCAACACTCTGAATCAGCTGGCGCCACTCATTCTCTGTTCTCTCCTTTGCACCCAGACAAGCCATCATGGTGATGTCGGACGTCGTCACCCGCGCGAGGGGCTTGATGGAGTTCATAATGCTCTCGTGGATAAGAAGTTTTGAATAGCCAGGCTCCATTGCATCAGCGATGTGCTTGAGGATTTGACTTGCTTTATTGTCTTCCCAGTCGTGCAAGATATTGTGCATGAAGTAAGCTCGAGCGCCTCTGACTGGTTGGGGAGTCAAGAAGTCGTGAGGCTTTACAGATATAATGTCCGGAATATCGAGTTCACTAAGGATCCCCGGTAGATCTTGGAGGACTAAGCTTCCCGCAGGAGTACCAGGATGGCGGATATGGAACTTGATCAAGTCATGGCCTTTGCTGCCGCCGACATCTACGACCAATGGCCGGTCAAGCTTATAGTTAGCAAGGAGGGTACCGGTCGGGTAGATTTCAGGCCAAGGCGTCAGGTTATATTTGGAGTGGCTTTCCATAGCATCATTGAACTCTCTTGCAGCGACAGGATTGGCAACAAGGGACTCAAATACATTCTCCTTCGAACCGTTCACGAACTGCCAGTTACAGTTATAGGAATCGGTAGGATTCCTATAACCAACTTGTTTCAGGTATTCAGGCAATGTTCGAAACATTGGGACATTTACAAAATGATATAAGCCCCCATAGACATTGGCGAGTGCTTGGTCTGCAGCCAGTGCTTTCACCCAAGGAGTAGGTTTGTATGTGTCCTCAGCAGCCTCAATGACTAGATTCTGGCCAGAGATCTGCCGTATCAGTCGCCCTGTCAGCGGTCAATGATTAAGCTTGAAGTTGTTGAAGGGAGTAGCTTACGGATCAGCACAGGATCAGTCTTGGTAAGCTCAGCTAGCTCAGCGCAAGTCTTGTCTCCACCCCCAGCCTCAACCCACTTTGTGAAAACACCAGCATCGATCAAAGTCTTGGTGCATGCGGTAGTAGCTGGGTTGACCCAACAGTGTTGCCAGACGATATCCCAGGGCCTTTGGATTTTGCTCAAGGCCAATGTTAGCGCCTCCAAGGCACGAAGACGCCCCGCCTCGTTGTTGAAAGACTTATCGTCAAGGCCTTGAAGTGCCTCAATGAGGTTGTTTTCAGAAGGCATAAGACCGAGTTGTGTAGCTGGTGCAGTGAAAATTGGCTAGTATGCAGGCCAAATCCTAAAATGAGTAGAAAGAGATCTTGTGGGTTGATGGTGCTCAGCAGTGACAGGGCAGAAGTCCGCATTTTAAAAGTTATCTACGTACTGTGAGCGTAAGCTTCACCTCTCTGTAAAGCCCGTCAAAGCATACCGTTGAAATACTGCAGCTCTAATACATAGCAGGGGTATCGTGTTAAGAAGATGTAAGTTTTGGATATGAAACGCCCTTGGTTGTGCTCTATTTTACACTCATGTCGCAACTGGTTGCGCACTTTACTCGTTTCTTTATTGGTTGGTGTCATGACTTTGCCCGGAAGATCACGTTTCTCTGGAGGGGTGGGAGGTAAATTGCTTAAATCATTAGAGCGACGAAAACATCAAGAGGGCGGGAGGGATCTCCCATCAATGAAAAAGACAGTCCCTGATGCGTGATAGATAGGGAATTCTCCTAATTTTCTGATGAGCTGTTAAGCGTCACGTAATCATTAGGCGACTGTTCATTAGCAGTATCGCAAGAACTTCTTCACAACTAAGACAATCAGTTGCTCGAAAGATCAGCGCATTCGTGCTGGCCAGCTGGCCAGACCTGGGACACGAGAGAGGCATGGTGTCGTGACGCAGGCAGAAGTGGCCGCATCACAGAGAGATGGTGGTCCCATATTTCCTGAGACGTTCGGCCAAACACGGCTTGTCTGCTATTGTAGTGGTGCATCGAAGCGGGCAATATTTCACCCAGGTTGCTGCCTATCCTGCCTAGCTGGCCTGTTTGCCCTGATCTTGGTGTATGTCCTGATGATTGACAACCACGTCTTTATTTTGCGGGCACAGTCTCAGAAGGCCAATATGTCCAAATTCTCAAGGTACACATACTGCGGTTGTTGACCAAAGTGGCAAATGGAAACCTGGCAGCGAGACAAGGAGCTGAGTAAGGTGGCTGTACCTGGGGTTGCCAGCGACATTCGATTTGAGACTTCTCTGGCTTTGCAGTTAATCGTTAGGCTTTCTATGAAAAACTTCAGTTCGCCTATGAATTTCTGACGCCCTTGGTAGCTCAAAGAGTGGTAGCTGAATACTCAACGAGCATCCCCAATCTACAACTATCCTTCTCTAACTTCTGAAGATGGCTGAGGACAGCGACACCCGTAACGCGATGTACCAGGCGAGCATTTCGGCTAATATGCGCCCTAGGAGAAGAAGGCTTCCCAATTACCCCGAGGCACAACTACATCAGTCAGCCCCGTCCGCACCGGGCGTATTTGATCCCTTCTCCGTTATTTACCTCACAGAGGAGCCCGACGCCTACTTGCTGCGAAGCACTGCAGCTACACAACCTCCCCAACGACCTCCACAGCCTGCTCCCTATATTGACCTCACAGGGCTGCCTGATTCTCCGACTCAAACGCAATATGGAGAGGCTACAAGAAGCGGAGCACGTACGAGCTACCGGCTCCCGCCATGGCGAACTAATCATATTTTCCGTGATAACCCGGCAACCTCTCACGTAGGAAGCCAGCCATCAGCTACCATGTCGGGCCCGGCGTTTTATCTTCTGAGCCTGTCTATATTCATGGCATCGCCCAACCGCAAGCCTCGGACGCCCTCACCCCCTCCAACACGAGCAGGCTTTACCCGCAATACCCGTGCCGGTACAGAGAAAGACGACGAAACTGTCGCTATTTGTCCAGCATGTTATAACGAACTAGCCTATGATCCAGCTGATACCGGATTACACTGTCCCGCGAACACATCAACAGGAAAACGAAAGCGAGCACCCGACGAGCGCCATTTCTGGGCCTTGAAGAACTGTGGCCATGTAAGTTATCCTATTACATCGAGTCACGAACAGAAAGTAACGTGAAAAGGTCTACTGTGCCAACTGCTACGCAAAGCGTAATGGTGTAGACTTGCGGGCTCCTGATGAGAAATCTCCTTATCTCGCAGCAGCAGATTTCGGATGCGCCATCGAAGGCTGCAATACCAGGGTATCTACAGTGAAGGACTGGGTTGGAATTTACGTTTGAATGTACTTTCCATGCGAGTAGAGTAGTTTGGGCCACGAAGTCGCGAATGAAGTAACGGATCCTATAAAAGTGATATCGGCATCGGCATACCAAAAGCGCAGTCTATATCTGATAGCTCTATCTGGAAAGGCCAGTTGTTATTTAACGCCGCTTGGAGCCCGTTGGCAAGTTCTCGGAAGGCAATCCTTCCACTTGGAAAAGCAGGCGGCATTTCCGTGGTTTTGTGTGAGAGTTTGAGAACAGGTTTTTGGTCTTCTGCTTTTGGCTATGAAGGATCAGGATGACTTCCTAAGGTTGCTAATTGAGTTATCATAAAAGCTCATATTTGTGTTTAAATTGGGAGTCTTCTCGTCGTTGGGGCTTTGTACCTCTTGTCTTCCAAATTCTTGAGTAAATTGTTGAAAAAAATTGGGAATCCCCCTTATCTTCAGGATTCAGACTATTAGTCTGAAAGTCCTAGATGAAACTATCTAGAGATATAAACCCGAGAAGAGCTCTCATCTCAGTAATGCACAACTAAGTTTCATAAAAAAAAAAGAAAAATACATTTTTCACCCAGCACTACTGCGCAATATAAACAACATAAATTAGGGGTTTTCATTGTAGTGACTTGATACATCTCGTTAACTTGGTAATAAGACCTTTTATTTCAACGAGCAATACCATCCACATTTTGGCCCAAACCAGCAGTTTTTACGGTGAACCTAGTAAAATGTCTTGTGAATCAATTGTTCATAAAACTCTGTTTTAAACCGCTTTCCTGGTGTTTTTGCTTCGGCTATTGAGCGATCACGATGCTGATATCTTGCCTAATGGATCTAACTATTTCCAAATACGCTGTGTTTTGACAATGAATTATCCGAATGAGGAACTTCGCGCCATCTTGAGGCTTGAACAACAGTATTGTGAAACGGTAGAGGACCTGGCCTCGACCTGGATGATGAACGAGGGATGCCAGCCGCGCCAACGTGGCACAATAAATAGTGTTACAATTACAGTTTATTCGATCCTCGCCACCTTGTTACTCGATTTTCTCGAAGCTTCAGCCATTCCAACTTTCTCTCGCAGCAATACAGCGGCTGTACATGTGTTTTCCACCGAACCTTCGCCAGATTTCGGCGTGTTCGTTCTGAGCTCCTCAGTAGCTGCCGGATGGTTGTCTTTGGGCCGCTATACTGTACGAAAGTTCGGTCGGCTTTGGATGATTTCTGCTGTTGAGTTGGGTCCATGATGGGGGACTGGAGCTTGTTATACCTTTGGGAATGTATTTAGAGTTCTATTATCTGCGTGTGATCTGAACAGAAGATAAGCTGAAAAGCTTATCTGCCGCCATGGTTTTGGTAGCTGGTATACTGCCTGAAGTGTGTTTTCAGAAGCGCTATGTAGAGGTGAACCTAGCCAAGAGACGCCCTACAGCTCACGCACGCCTTTCCTCGTGGTAGTAGGTTCCACGGCCCTTTTATCCTCGATAAAGGAATCGTTTACATTGCTGGATCAGCAACCGCAGGCTATGAGTGTGTATGTATGTGCGACTCTAATGCTTGCTCTGTTATTAACAACTGATTTGGGAGTCATTATATGATGATCTTCAGAAAATGATTTGCGACGAACTTGTCATACCAGCTCGTACTGTTGCAATTGCGACTACCTAAATTATATATAGCATATTAGGACTATGGCCTAGGGCGGACTTGTCATAGTGTCCATAGAAAGGTTTACTAACAGGTATATGTACGTATTGAGTTAGAAAAATGATGGGATAAGGTGGCACCCCCTTCGATTAGCAGTATAGCGAATAGTATTGAGAACAAGGTCTATTGCTTAGCATTTCCTGATATGTACAGGAGATATGCCAATAAAGCTGCATTCGATCATGAATTCTAAGCTCGGTCTGCTCATTTCACCAAAAAGTGCATTATTCATATCTTTCCTTCTATGCTCCTAGAGGTTTTGCTGCATTCGACAATGTTACAGAATTTCTATACTGAAAAAGAAAAGGTTATCCCAATTTAATGATTGAGATCCAGGATCTCGTTCGTTTGTTTTATGTTGTTTGTACCTGGAGGCAAGGATACTGCTCTCATAGCTAATAGAGATCGTGGCATCTAATTAAACAATAATATACTAATAACATGCACCAGGCCACAAAGGCAATGCATTGAGATTGATTGACAGTAACCATAACCCGGCATATCGAAAATTAAATACGACGTAGACCGGGTATATATTAAACCTTATTCATTGCCCCTCCACGAGACTCGGTATTTCGCAGCTAAGGATATGATAGGGCGAGGTTCTGCAGGAGACTGGTCTCATACGACTAGCGAATTGCCCACTGATCCCGAACTACTCAGGAAAGCGGCCTGATTTATAGGCAGCGTTTAGGCGCTGACTCTTTTTTAAATTATCTTACCGTACGTAATTATATGTCGTGATGTAAGTCCTTCAACCATCTCATCAACACGGATATGGGTAGCACAGAAAAGCAGTGTGATTACCTATCGGTCGCAGGAAAAGGCCTCGATACCGACCTATATGGCTGCCAACATAGCAATGCCTTTTGAGTATGGCGGCTATAACAGTAATAAGTTGAGCCATTCGAGCCACTTAGCGTAATCTGCGGAACATCAAAGAAAAGACTACAATCAATAGAGCGAAACTTTATCGGACTCTTATAAACAAAGAGATCTAACGCAGTAACTGGCTGATTAAGTCATTTTTTGTATAAAATCGCAGATTTGGTTTATTTAAAAAGAACGGACAATTGATGAATGAGAACAAACCCCAGTATTGTCTATCATCGGGCTAATCCTCCTCAATTACAAGCTTCTAGTGGCCCTATTTTCTTGTACATAACTAGATGCAGGGTCGGCACTTTGTATCGATAACTTCCCACCATTTGTATCATAATGAAAGAAAGATCCTTTCTCACAAAGTACCATTGTTATGCGGCTTGTATCTGTTAAGCCATAGGAGTGGATGCTGCTCATTATGACTAGGGCCTTTCGGATCAAGCTTTTAATTCTGCTGCAGGCGCAAGACTAGGAACGGTACATAAGGATGACATTCCGTAACTATTTCCAACAACATCTGCAGTTCACTTACCGAAGGCCAATCAAAAATCGCGACTGTTGAATGCTTGTTTTGGCCGTGCAGATTATCGACAATCAAGTGAAGTGAATTTCCCTCCATTCTATCCTGATCATGAATCCGCTGTAGGGTTGAATCGAGATACTCTTTGAGGTCGACAAGCGGTTGGATTGCTGTATTACCGACTGCGTGCTCGCTATTGTAATGAGAATTTGCGAACGAATGTTCTTTGCCTCGCGTCAGTTGTTCCAAGTGCGATTGCATGCCCCCATTGTAAATAGCTCGAAGATAGTTTGGAGATAAAATTTGCATTATGATGGAGCCTGGATATTATCCGTTTGTCTGTGCTGCATAGTGCTGTGCAACGAAAGGGAAGGTTGTATTAAAGCTGCCGATGCCTCCCAAAATCACAAAAAGAGCCAGTCGGGTAAACAAAACAGCCGGTTACATGCACTAGGGTAGATGCCACGTCACTGCCTTAACAGGGTTTCATATGATGAGTGCCTCTTTTTACATTTCCAGGGATGATATTGACTTGCCCGTTGTGTACCTTATTTGGCCAGGAGCAAATAATGGCGATTTTTCAATAAGTAACATCTAGATTCCTACCTATGCTAATTCTGCTAGTATTGACTTCGAAAATTTAGAGCCTGTGCTATTTTCAGTTATGGACAACCGTGCCATACTCCGTATTTTCCTGAAGACTACAGACATAAGGGCTCATCTTCATTCCCGAAGCAACTTTTCAAAGTAAAGAAGAAATTGATACAGGAAAGAAAGGACTAAAGAAAGGAGGAGAAAAGAATTTATATGGGGCCATTCAGTCAGCCCAGGCCATGGTTCTAGTTAGTTCCTTGCCAGGGTTTTGCGCAACTAATATGTTGACTCTTACATGTGTGGCACTAAGTATTTTATTGCGACTCATGGGCTTTATGTGAGCGCTACAGAGCTTTTAACTAATCAACCTCGTCAAACTGAGGGCGAACAGAGAGTATCGGGATTACCCGTTATGCCAAAGTCTCAAATAAGGGCCACCGCTATCAAGTAGTAAATAGATGAGAATTTGTACGGCTTTTCACCATTTTGAATATTGCCTGAGGAGCTGAGACAAGCAGGCTATAGAAATCCTAGGGATACACTTGAATGCCACTGGGAATTCAAGCATTATTTGAAGGCTAATATATTCGAGTCACTTATGGCTACCCTAGTCGCTGTAGGAGAGTCGAATAATACTATAGAAAGCCTCACCAAGTATAATTATAGATTTCATACTTCAGCCTAGTTATAAAATTATTTATTAAGTCTCTATTTATAAAAGCATAAAATATAAGTACCTTGGAGACTTTATATTATCAATTAGCTAATAATAGTATTATTACTCTTAAAGAGTTGGCATAATAAGGATGTTAGTTGACGGAATTTGGTCGACCTTATGGGAAGTATAGATTATATATCTTCTGCACTCTTTCTATTTAGAGGTATTAGAAGTAAAGGCTAAAGGCTTGAAGGCTAGTTAAAACCTTGGGAAAGGTAACTAATTTATAATAGTTAAAATTTAAAAACCCTCTTACAACTAAAAATGTCTAGGATGTATAGAACAGGAGGACATAGCAGAAAGGTTAACTATGATAGTATTGAGGAATGCTCACCTGATACATCACCATCAAATAACGAGGTAAATAGTATCAACCCTGCTGATAGCCTTTATGAAAATATTGATGATCAGTTTTCGCCTAAGGCCACGAAGCGACCTCGTCGTTCCTTAAGAAATATTAGGGGAACATCCCCGAAGAGCGGCATAACGTCCCCGCAGACACCAGATACGCGCTATAGGAGGGGTAGTGAGACCAGTGAAAGGCTCCAGAAAAATAATCAACCAGCCATAGTCATACCATCGACTGTATCTGAGGAAGAGGAGAAAGGAAGAAATGACAGCGTATTGCGCTTGGCCAATATTATTACACTCGCTCTACGTCTAGAAGAGATTGGGGAATTGCAAAAGGTTCTAGAGGACGCAAAAGGTCGCGCTGCTACAGCAGAATCGAAGGTTTTCGAGGCTATACTTGCCGAAAACAACGTCAAAGTGGCACAGGATGCTGTAAAGAGCTGTATTCAGGAGCATTTCTCCAATCACCGCACAGGAGGAATTATGAGACCTTATCGAAGATCAGTCAAAGGAGCCCAGGACGTTGTGAAGGTATCCATAGAGAAACGAGAGGAGGCAGAGGAGCAAGCAGCAGCATTGGGACTATGCGATTATATTGTACAACTTTATAACATCTTTAAAAAGGGAGGTCCAAAGATCGAACAATTGAATAGCATATTAGAAAACGCCATACACAATGCATAGCTACGCCCCTGTTAACGATTTGCGGTCGACAGGCAAGAAGCTAGAGAAGGTTCGATAAACATAGTGGATTCGTTTCCCCAAGATTGAAACATTTTCAGCTGCACTAAAGTGTCGAAATGATATCTTACTACCATCACTAGTAACATGGTAACGAAGTAACAACCATCTCTCCAAGAACTTCAATAATACGCAGCTTTTTAAATAAAGAGCCTGCTGCTATTCAGCCATTATGGTCCAGAGTTACCAGCGTCAAGTCCAAGTCGAGTTTGGATATCTGTTCTCTGCGTTTTTTTAGGGTCTATCTCATCATCATTATGTTTTTGCCTTCTTTTCTCTTTTACCTTTTGGTTCTCTAACTAGCATTACTACTACTACCAAGCAGTCTTGCTATAAATCCTCTCGGATTAGCAAGGGGGCATAATTAGCATTATAGGCTGATGAGGCGCAGTTCTCCAATTTCCTTGGGGGAGGCCTAGACTCACTCAATATTGCATTCATCCGCGATACTCAATCTGACTTGAGGCCAGAATCGTCATATTACCGAATATCCACAGCACCACAATGATCCTCGAATCGCTCTCGTTTTCAGCAGGTTAGTTACTAGTACGCGACTAGTTTCTTCGCTGGGACTGCTATACGCAGGCAGCCCGCCAATTGCGTGGTGAACGAGGTGAAATCGGCACGTGAACTATTGAATCCCCATTGTAGCATCTGATTATGTATTTGCCCGCGCTCTGTGCTCTAGTTTGTTACGTTCATAATGGGTCGGTGGACGTGTCACGCAGCATGAATGCCAAAAGTTAAAGTAGTGGTTTATCTACACCTATGTATCGTGTCTAGGCTAGACCGTCAAACAGGGCTAAATACAATGAAATCTATGACATTCAATTCTTCTCGTAACTTTTCATCAATGCAAAGTCTCGCACTCTTTTTCTATTGGCATCAGTTAACCTGGCTCGATATGCCATCAAGACTCGTTTTACTTCGGAACATGTCAGTAAGTTCCTAACTACTCTGGATTCTTTCTGTTATGGCTTTCTGGATTTTCATCGCGTGATGACGTCGCGTGAATCCCCCTTTGGATTCATCTGGTGTTGATGCAACTCTCGTGTCTGCCTTAAAGAAAGACTCCATAGCGTTTATATCAAGAGCTAAGCTGCCATTGATGATCTTAGATACATGACTCATTGATGCTGAGAACGCCTTTGTCCTTCATTGTTCCTACTGAGGAGGTCGACAGACTTGTTCTCCAGTTATACTCGAAGCCAGTAGTAGATAATACACTATGTAATGGACTTTGCCCTAAATTGTCCTTGTGGTTGATATCTCCGGTGCTGGCAAGAATCGCTCGCAAAAGGGCTTGCGAGGTAACCACTTTCAGTTCCAAGTGCACCAGTAGTTTGCCCTAATTGTCCGGAATATTCGCCAGTTTTCCATCGTCATATTGAAGAAGGCGCCGGACCATTGACATACAGCCACTGCAATCCCGTTTGTATAAGCCTCTTATGCAGGAATGTAATGCGGTTTGAGTGAAATTATCTTCAGCTCCAAGGTAACCCTCACTACCGATGTACGTTAAAAATGTGGGAAGAGAGTGGCATTTCTGATAGATCGCCGTGCGGAGGAAATAGAGCTCTGGAAGAGATATATCTCCCCAGCTTTTGTGGTCTGCACAATCGGGCGGTGCAATTAACGTTCCTTTCCCATCGTAAAACTCTGGTCTGAAATATTGGGACCAGGCATGTATTAACGTGGCATCTACGGAGTGAGAGTTTCTTCGAACTGATATCAAATCGGTCTGGGATATTGCTTCATGTGTAAGTCGCCCACCCTAGTTATGGCCCACCCCTGGCTTTGGTCCGCCCCACAAACGCGCTCCGTCCCACGCGTCAGATCAGCGCTACCACCTACGATAAATTGTCAAAAATCGAATTTTTCTCTCGATACATACCTTTATAATATAAACTCTAAGGGCCAGGCTAGTTCCAGCGTCCCTCGAAGGGCTCGTGCTATCATTTTTCGAGCGCATGGGAGGACTTGTGCTCCGGGTGTTTTTGGTTCTTAGTTGGTGTTGCTGACGGAGTGTATGGTTGTAGAGGAAGAAGGGGAGGATCGAGAGGTCGATTGAATGGTGCCCAACCTCAACGTACGGCACACGACGACCAACAGCGGCTCACGGCCAATCAAGAAGAACATCTTAAGCAATGGATTTTGCGGCAGGAGGCCCTCGGTTACGCGCCAACACACGCACAAGTGCGAGCAATCGCTAGCAGCGTGCTTAAACAACAAGGTGACCACAAGCCCCTAGGGAGGAAGTGGTCCAGTCACTTCGTGGAGCGCCATTTGGCCGTCAAGACAAAATTAGGCCGTCGAACTGACTGGAAACGTATAAATGCGGCCACTCCGGATAATATCAGGCACCTGTTCAACCTATACGAGACTGTGAGCTGGATCCCTCCCCGGCGGAGGTACAACGCCGACGAGGGCGGCATTATGGAGGGCCAAGGCATTAACGGGCTTGTTATCGGCTCCTCGCAGGAGAACCCTAACACGGTGCCAGTCAAAACGATAAATGCCCGGACTTGGACGTCTATTGTGGAGTGCATCTCGGCGCTCGGGGTCGCTTTGAACCCCCTGGTCATCTTCAAGGCCAAAAGTATCCAAGAACAATGGTTCAAGAAGGATTTCCTAGCTAAGCATCCTGGCTGGCATGTTACCTTTTCGGAAAACGGGTGGACAAGCAATGATATTGCTGTCGAGTGGCTAGGGAAGGTGTTTTTACCCCAAACGCAACCCGAGGATCCAGCCGATGGTCGCCTACTCATCGTCGACGGTCACGGCAGTCATACCTCGGACGAATTTATGACTATGTGTTACCTAAACAACGTTCACTTACTCTTTTTCCCTGCTCATACTTCCCATGTCCTCCAGCCCTTGGATCTCGGCTGCTTTTCCAGTTTAAAAACGGCCTATCGTAGGTTAATTGGGGAGCATACGGCTTTGACAGATGCGACAAAGGTTGGAAAGGCAAACTTTCTCGAATTTTATGCGAAAGCTCGAGAAATTGGTCTTCGAAAGGAAAACGTTCAATCTGGGTGGAAGGCGACAGGCTTATACCCTAAAAGCGTAGCCAAACCTCTAAATTCTCGATGGGTCGTGGTGGCTAAACGGCCAGCTATACCACTACGTGTCACCTCGGATATTTCAACTCCAAAACGTGGCGGCGACGTCGTAAAGCTATTTGCCGAGAAGAGCGGCTCTCCCACTTCACGACTGTCTATTCGAAAAGCCGCTGCGGCGTTGGATAAGGTTGCGATGGAGGTTATACTAAGGGACCGTGAGATCGAACGCTTGCGGGTGCAACTCGCCCAGGCAAAACCGACTAAACGTCGTAAGATCGTCCAAGATCCGAACGAACGCTTTGCAAGCCTTGCGCAGATACTTGCGCAAGCTAATCAAGAGCCTCAACAACGTGTTCGGAAGGCAAGAAACGCGGTACAAGAGGTCATTATCGTGGAAGGGGAGAGTAGCTCTGAGTCGGAAGAGGAGCCGGCACTGGCTCGACGGTCGGCACGCAATCGGCGACCAACAAAATGCTATATGGAGCGAGATTCATGTGCAGACGAAGAAAGCGACTAAAGAGCGCCAAATGCGATTTTCCTTGCATTTTTACCATTTAATTTGACTTTGTTGCGACCTAGTTACGTCGATATACCAGTTGTGCGATGTAGGCTAAATAGAGCGGGCCAAAGCCAGGGGTGGGCCAAAACTAGGGTGGGCGACTTAACTAGCTGGATCAAGTCAAAATATTACTTTGGCTATCTTGCGGTCAAGAGAATGTTCAAGGCGACTGAGTGGTTCGAGTGTATAGCGTAGGTAATGTTTTCAACCAAGTCTGAATCATCTGGGCTACTGCCGCTATGCAGAAGGAATTCCAAAATCTCCAGATGTTCTCGGTAAATCGCCGAAGCGACTGCAGTTCGAGAGGCCATTTTGTTAGATACCTGACGAAAAGGGTCAACTCCGTTATCGATGAAGTACCTGCAAACATGACCATGCCCAGCCTCAACAGCAGCACACAATGGTGAGACGGCCTCTGGGTGAGTGCTGTTGAGATCAACGCCCTCACGGTGGAACTTTTTAACTTCATCGAGATTACCAGCTTTACAAGCCTCGTAAAGATTCCATTCCCCAGTCCCAAGTTCAGCAGGAAAGACAGCTTTGGCTTTGGCTTTGGATGTGGTGTGATGAAAGGCCACATTATGACTTTCCAGTCGCTTTGACGAAGCTTAGCCAACTGTATGGGCGAAGCAATCAGTATGGGGGCACCTGAATGGCCTCTCATGCACTGCTAGGTGTTCCTTGAATGCAGTTTCACTCGAAGATCCCGTGGCAAACTTCGAGCATTAAATCTTGTGACGCTTGTGCCTCTTCGGCCCCTCAGTTGCTTCGAAAATAGCGGTTTCAGAGTTCTCTCGTTGCAGACCGATAAGGGTTCGCACAGTGAGCACATTACCCTGAATAGCCAAGTTCAAGTCTTTAGTTGCCTTATCACTCTGTTCTGCTTGGAGTGAAATCTCTTTGCAATTGGCTTTAGCCAGACCAACTACTGCTGCCTTGACAGCCTCCAATCTTGAGGCTGAGCATGTCGAAACCTCTGAGGTCTCAACCTCCCGTATGTGGACGATATAGTGAGCAGCAGCATAATCCAAGAACCCAAAATAACCTGAATGGATATCGGCACTGATACTTTGGCTCTTGCCTGTAGTAAAAGGCCGAGAGGATAGGTAGCGACAGCAAAAGAGATCCATGTTTATATGCTCCTCTACGAGATTGATCGTGCCGTTGCGAACACGGTATCTATTACTGTGTTAGCTCATATCCATGCAACGAGGATAGTGTATGAACATACCTGGCTGGTGTTTCATGAACCATGCTGACAACTTGCTCATACTCAATGTTGGGAAATAGGTCACAATTCGTTACGTCAACGAGAGCTGCATATGCTCTTACAGCTATCTCGACGCAGGCTTTTTATGTTGCAAATCTCTTTATCTGCATCGATGCAGAATCTCGACTGTATTTCGCGCCATCGAAGGGGCCTAGTCGCGCAAATGACCCAGCCCAAGATCTTCTTCACGGTCTTGTGACGCGAAGATCCAGGTTTTTTCATTATACGCTGAGCAATACGGTCATAGCTGACTACGTTAGTAATGTCTCTCCTTCTGGTGTCTACCTCTTGCTCACACTCGGTCCAAGTCTTCTGGGAATGTATCATCTTCTGATTCATCTTCAAAGTCCTGTATCGAGTCCATCGCCGCGAGGTGATCTAGCACAAGACGTGCGTATAAGAAAATGCCTGAAATTAATTAATAATTATTAGCCGTAATCAGTAGTACCATTTCTACCTTGGGACGCGCTTGATATCTTAGAAACCAAGGTTTCCTCTTCCTGTTGTTTTAACGGAAACCTAGTATGTATGTCCGCAACTTTATCCTTGATGAACTGATCGATGTCCTGCTGGTGAGCATCTATCATATCGAGTCCAATCTGAGGATAGGATGATAACAATACTTCGAGTCGTCCGCTCATCTGTCCACAAATTAGTATATTCAGATCATAGCCACATGACTTTGCAACTGGTAAAGGTTCATTCAGACACCAATTGATAGTAACCTCGTGCTCATTGTCTATTACCTCGTCTAGACCATCGAGGACGAGGGTCGCCTTTCGACGAGACGTAAGGCAGTCATTGGCCATGTTCTTCAGATCGGCCAACTCCGTGGCTTCCATGGTGGATAGTTTCTCATAGGCAAATCTCATTATAGTTTCGTCTGCATTGACGAGTTGCATGACAAAGTGTTGGAGCATTGAACGAGCTGTTCTCCGGTCTGCTACATCGTGCTTGAAAAAGAAATAGGCTAAGAAACTCCGGCCAAGGGGCTCAGATGCCTGTTTTCGTTTTTTATAACAAATGATTGTCCTTGCCAAGGTAGACCCTCCTTGGGAACGAAGTATGCGGCAGTTGAAACGATCAAGGAACTGCAAATGTATCGATGACTTACCAGAGCCAGGGGAGCCGTTAAGGAATAAGACCTTGTTATCTGAAGATTTTCCTCTTTCCCCGCAGTTGAAGATCGGATTAGAGACTATCCAGTTGCCAGAATTCTCAACTCTAGGATCCCGTATTTAGAATTGAAGATCAGCTCGAGACTTTGAAACGTCCAATCTACTTGCTAGATAGCTTTTCATTTCCTCAGCTTGCAATGTCTTGCTCCGTAACTGCTCATAAGCAGCCAAAGTAGACCTGATATCTTCGAGACTGGTCTGCAAATGTTTAAATGGCCCTTAGTGTACTGGCAGGAGTCTTGAACTTCTTTCAGGACGGCGTGGGACTGTAGCTTATCGTCAGATAGCAATGACTGTTTGCGTTTGAGGTTTTCAGCAATAGGCTTGACCTCGCGCCGGAAGCTTTCCCAAGCCCATTTAAAGAATTTTTTACCCTCTAGCACACAACATTAATGGGGGAGCATGGTATATAGAGACGCGAGTAGTCCTACCTGGGCGAAAAAATACACCTAGAACGCATCGATGTAAGCGAAGGATATCTGAGAAATAATCCTCCAATACCAATTTCAAGTGATCTCTACTCTGAACGAGGTTATGGAAGAAGGCCAGGTTACCGAGTGCTTCTGCGATTTCTTCGAAGGCATCAATCAACTGCCTGACAGTATCCGCCCAGGTGGTGGCGATCATGAGCGCCAGTTTGATCGGACCCTAAAAAGCCTCAATCAGTACCGAAACAGCCGTGGGATATAGCTTGATCTTACCCAGATGAAAGCCACGAAGCCAGCGAGGTTGGTGATAAGAAACATTGCCACAAGCTTCTCAATATGTTCGATTGCGTGGAGAAGTCTCTAGATTCGGTTCAATTTGCGAAGGTCATTCCTCCGCCCATGTTCTGAGTTGCCTGGATCGTGTCGTTCAGAGTCATCAGATTGACTCCGTCCATCTGCTTGATCTGATCATTAGAAAGCTCTCAGCGAAAGAGGTTCAGAGACTTTTCAAACCTAGCCATTATAGATGGTCAATTGATGGTTGTAGAGAGACGTAGAATGAAGCTGAAGGGACAGTATTTGGCGATCAAGCCCAGCACCAGCAACTTGCAAGGCAGATTGACTCGTCTTTCGTGGCTGGAAATCGCAGCCAATGAGAGTGAAGAATTACGAACTGGGGTATGACCAGCGGGGCAGTGCCGTAATTTTCGGCGCGTATCCCAGCACAACCTGATTAAAGAGGTTGCCTGATGCGTGGAAATCTAGTAAGGCTTTTTCAACTTGACCGCCATCACATGCTTGTCACATGCTAGTAACTGATGACCAAACCAACTCTGGTAGAGTTGATTTTATTGACATGCTTTAAACCTAGTAGGGTTGATTATTGTCAGGGTGTAGAGTTGATTTTACTTTAACCTGTAAATATGAAGGAAAGTGCTGATCAGAACAGGTGTTTGGCAAATGCCCTTCTCCGCTCCAAATCTAGCGCGCCATCCTTTCTTTTTCGATATTCGTTCACTTTCATGACTAATAATTAAGATTGAACTTTGACCCTCGTCTTTACAAATTGGAACGGTACCTTTTCTGATGCCGCTATAACCATGCACATAAAAGTAACTTGAACGTGCCAGCTTATTAATTGTTACAGAAACGAAGCTTCGGGGGCCAAGTTCTGCCCTACGGTCTTACGCTTATACGTAGCCTTGCCTACTTCACATAATAATTTACACCGACCTTGATTTATAGGCTTCGGCCCGTCTTATGGTGTGAAAAGAATAAAACTTCTCCATACTAGAACGTTTTGGCATGTGCTTGTCCCTTTCTTCGCCTGTTTTTCGAGTTGGCTTATCTTTCACTTACGATATCTTCAAAATATAAACTGAGCGTCACATTTCTCGGAAAGTTTGTGAATGGGTTTACTGATCATACGGGCTAGGGGTATCGAAGAGATCAGTAGAAAACACGGAGCTGAATAATTCACTACTTAAGGCAATTCATCACGGTGGCTTCTATATAAAACATTATTCACGGTTCAAGCTAACTTGACGAAATGTCCTCCTAGTGGGGTATGGGGCCCCCGGTAGATACATGAGACATTCGTTAGTATGCATTTTCTTGAATAGAATGGCAACCTTGATTGGCTAGCACTTGGACAACTCTCGCTAACTCGAGAGAGGCAAACCAGAAAACCGAGACAATAGGTAATGATCCCATGACCAGCAACACCAAGAACCAAGGACAGGTAATGACCAGAGGAAAGTGGCTTTGCGCATGGGAAATTATCATGCCAGCCATGGCGATG
>NC_030999.1:1675046-1685302 GCF_000149955.1 Fusarium oxysporum f. sp. lycopersici 4287
GTTAAGGGAAAATGAGAATAAGAATGCGATGTGTTGACCTCGATGTTCAGTTGGAGAAAGACCACGGTAGGCTGCAACAGTCTACACGAGCCCGGATAGCATTATTATATCCTCGTGAGCACTGTGCCAACACTCACCACGCAATAAGAACTCTCAATGTATAGGTATACATTTAATCGTGGCTGATACCACTGTTAAATGTTGAGTCTTTTGAGCCTCTTGGTGGCACCCGTGCAGGGTCAAAGAAAAGATCACCGTCAAAAGAAGAGAAATCTCACCGGACTCTCATAAACAAGGTGATCTGATGCCGATCAAGTCTAGAGGGGTACAGTATGAAGTAGAGATTGACAGTCTTTAAAATACCAGATAATTTATAAATAAGACCAAAGTTTACCTAGTATTGTCTCTCATCTGACAAATTATTCTGATTTCCAAGCTCCCTGTCTCCGCGTTTTCTTGCACATAACCAGATGCAGGGGCGGCAACTTGTATCAATAGCTTCTCATCATGGGTATCATAATAAAGAGAAGATCCTTTGTCACGAAATACCATAGTTATGCGGCTTGACTCTGTCAGGCCATGAGAATCGATGCTGCTCATTATGATCAGGAACTTCTGGATCAAGCTTCTAATTCTGCTGCAGGACAAGGTCAGCAACAGAAGATATAGAAGAAATTCTGAAATTCTGTTAGAAAGGATCTGTAATCCACTTACCGAAGGCCAGTCAATATGCAATCAAGAATCGCGACGGTTGAATGCTTGTTTAGGCCGCGCAATTCGTCGACCATCGACTGAAGAGATTTTTCTTCAATCATATCCAGGTCATAAGCTCAGAAAGTTTCAGAGGGCTGAACCCGAACGTTAATCCAAATCTCCTTTACGAAAATCATCTAGCGCCATATAAGCTTCCCTACGAGCCGGGGATGGAAATTAAGCCTCCGGCTGAACTGTCGGGAAATTGTCCAAAAACTCTTTTATTGCATACGGAGTTAAGAAGCCAAACTACTACAAACATATAGTGTTGAACACTTCCACCTTCCGCCCCAAACCAACATTCTCTTTCTGAAGTATAGGGTGGGGATCTTTAGATACATAGCTCTACTTCATAAGCAGGCATTTGGTCAGATTTAGGCCGTGTTATAGGCGCGTAAGCAGTTGCTGACTGAAAAGACAAGTACTCAGAAGTACTGCTGCTGCCTAATGAAAGTGGAGTCAAAGGGGATTACATGATGAACTGTGTCAATAATTCACTGTTTGTTTACGTCATTGCAAATGTGGTCGCTCGATTGCCGAAGCTACGGAGATGAGTGACCATTCGTTTGGAAAGCACTATCAGCTTATATATACACACCGCAACAGTAGCAAGCTTTCAGTAGTAAACCTTCTCTGCCCAGTAGACTGGGCGCTTTCGCGAGTTTTGCAGAGCATGACAAGTACAACATTTTGGCCGAGCCACTCTTCCCCTGAAATATTCACACCATGGTTGGGTGTTCAGTCCCATTCTAAGCTATTGGACTCCCATGTATTTCCACGGTGGTTTTATACATCCAGGCCTTCTTCGACCATTATCCAGCCACTTCTTTGAGGCTTGTCTGACCAAGATATAGAGAAGAGCTCTGAGTTGAGAATGTAAGCGTAGATCTCTCCTTTTATCTATGAAGTAATATATACATTGTTTGGTTTGTAGGATGGACGTCAATGTTGTTTTGGGCTTTATAAGCCTCAAGCATGCCGGTGCTTCAGGAACTGTCAGTCCATAGAAGCCATCAATCAGGATTGGAGGACTCTGCAGCCTGTCACTAGTTAGCTGTACCACCATTCTATCTCAGCGCGACCCGGATAGAGACTTCCATAGATTTCTATGAATATCTTATGGTTGACATCTATATCACCGCCTCGACAGCCTGCGCATCGGTCTAAGATAGTACCTTGAGCAGTCTTGCCGTTAGATCCTTTCATGGTGATAGTTCGACCACACAAGGGGTTGTTGTTGGTGTTACCGTCAATCATGGATGCATCATATACATCTCCAGAGATTGCTACGATGCTGCCAGTTTCGTCTTGCCCACTCGAATTCTGACCGCAGGCGCCCATCCCAACATCATAAAAAGTAATGTTGCCAGATTTCACATCGCCGTAGGGACTCGCAGCCCCAGTCTTTAGCTCAGACTTTTGCTCCAACTGGGAATAAGCAGGTGTGGAGGGTGAGGGATAAGGTGAGTAAACACCAGGATCAGGAACTTGTTCGTTCTCGGTTGTAGACCCAGCAGAGGGGATGGGGGGATAGCTATCGACGACAGGGGCATTGCTTGGGACTGGACTAGGAGTTTCTGCTTGAGCAGAGGCAATCTTGGGTGTCTCAATCACAGTGGGATTGGCGGCGGGTATAGAGGGGTTGGTCGCCTTGGATGCGTACCCGCAATTGCTTGACCACTCAATCTCAATTATACCCTGTGGCTGGACAGCAGCAACTGTGGTAAGAAAAGCAGGAACAAGAGTAAGAATCTTCATGATTTGTGTATCCGTTCGTTTCGATTACTTTTGTAGTTCAACGGTGGATAAAGAGTGGAGATGGATCTGTGGACCACACTGTAGAGAAGCACGTAGCAAGGAAGATTCATAAGTGACAAGATGCAATAAATACACAAGGAGAGGCAAAGCTTTAATAATAGAACGTCGCGCTTCTAAAAGGATACCTTTTAGCAGAAAAGTCAGTCGATAATACCGTTGTGTGTGGAAAAGTCTAGTGTCCAGTATTTAAGGTTCAAGGTGAGAAAACAGACAGCTAAAGAATAGGAATACCGTTCTTCATAATAAATGGAGACGTCGCAAATGGCTGGTATTACACTGATATGCGTAGAAATAAATGGCAGGGCTATACATAGAGCACTACAAAGGCTTTAGCACAATTGCCGTGAGAATGGTCAAGTCGTACAGTATTGAGCACTTGCACCTTCCGCTCCAAAACAGCATGCTCTTTGTAAAGTCTAGGGTGGGGCCATCCGGGTACATGGCTCTATCTCATAAGCAGACGTTTTGTCAGAATCTGGCCGCCTTATGGGTGCGTAAGGAATTTCTTGCTGAGCGAATGAAGTACTTAGAAGTACCGCTGCTGCCTGGAAGTTTGGGACCCGAATCTGGGGGAGTGGAGATAAGCTGGCAGTGCGAGCCGCAAGTACTGTCTCTGAACTTGGTCAGGTAAGTACTTTAACTTGCGGGCTACAAGTCATATGTGAAAGCGTACACAGTGTGCATGTATACTTATGTATACTTATAGTGATAAATGGGACTTTTGTTTAATCAACAAGGGTTATTGTAGGAGATGAAGGTGCAAGTGCTCAATACTGTACTTAAGTAAAGGTTTTCGTGAAATATATTTAAAGCTGATGTAAGAAAATATAAGAGAAACGAAATAAGAAGTCACTTTAAATTTCAATCTAAAGAAGTAGAGACATAAAGACATATATAAATATAAAGAGAGATAAAAATAAAAATAAAGGAGAGAGATAAAAGGGGGTAAATAGGAACATAATAAGTTAAAGAGATAAGAGAGCTAAAGAGACGAGATAGAAAGAGGCTATTTAGGCTTTCAGTGGATATGCGCAAGGTTATCGAGATTAAGCTTAGTAGTCCTAAAAGTGGTGAATGGATATAGATGTCGTGGGTAGTTAGCGGAAGCTGGTGATTTTTTAGTACAAGAGCCAAGGTTTCTTATGAAAAATAAATTAAAATGAATGAGTGCCGACAAAGCTGAGGGACTAGATAATCACTGCAGACGATAGATTAGTTGCCCATGATATACCCCATGCACTTGACAAAGAGTATATTCTCGCCGCTGGAAACTGATGACGAGACAATAGAGCTTGCCCCGGATCAATGGCAGGCGTTATTTACCGGTTCTACCACCCAAGGCTCTGATGGCAACTCAAGATTGATTTGACTTTTCCTATTATTACAGCGATCAAAGGTGGGGCGCCTCAGATCATCATATTCCTGCGAATATTGCCCTCAGTATTGATGCCTGCTTGAACAAGTGCGGCATCAAGACAAACGCCAGGAGAGACATTTGCGACCTCTTGAATTAAAGAGGAGATAAGAATGCTTTGCTTACCAGTAATGACTCAACTAGAAAATTTCTTGGTTTCATGCATATATTTATCTTCTAGTTTATGGTCTACTAGCGATCGATGTTTCTTCCCAAAGAATAATGGCCACCGCTATTGCCTATTTCGAACCTTGAGTGTCAGCTTACTCCCAATTAACGGCCTTCTGTGTTATCAAACTGCTGCACTGCGGTGCAAAGACTAGGTTTACCATAAGAGTGCGTTTATACGTGTACAGATCGTCGATCGAAATGTGACAAATGAATGGTCTTAATATGGATTGAAAGGGAATGAACCGGAGATAGACAGATACTTGAGAAGTGGACAAGGGGTAAGCGACAATTAGGGGTACACGACAATTAGGAATAGAAGAGTAGGGTGGTCTAGGTTGGCATGGACGAAAATTGAATAATGCTACGCAGAGACGAGCCACAGAGCTAAATTCGCTGTTTTGGTGGTGGCTCATTCACTTTGCCTCGCCGAGCCGTGGAGCCACTGCCTCCCCAGGCGGCCTCCTCAGGAGATTACTAGAAAGACTTGCGTAATGTAATCACGTATAAGTAATCGATGCCCTTTAATAAGTAGCCCGGCGGGGAGAGTCATACCATATGAGATAATGCTTATTCGTATGTCCACACAATTGGGATAGCAAATCGTCCTCTCGCCTTTCGTTCCTCAAAAAGTCTTCTCAGTATGGTCGCGACAGTTGTTCCATTTTTCCTCCCACATGGGTCCGTCAGACTGGGCACATTCATCCAAAACATCAATCACCCACTCGAAGGTTATCACGAGCCTCCAACTGGTGACGTACCTGAGGCGATTGTGACGCGGTTCTCTTTTCCCAGCCAGAACCGGCAGAATAGAAGGACGAAATTTGGGTCTGCCTTGACGTCTCTGATATCTGCAGGATTTTCTAAACGTCCTCAATCCCAGGTCCATCTAGCACCAGCTCGTGGCAACAATTATTGCCTCGACAACTCTGATGCATGGTTTGACAAAGCAGCCAGTCTCCCAGAAACGAGAGAGTGGATCGAAAAGGCTGCTCTCCGCGGTCATAAGATCTACATTATTGTCGGTATCCAAACCGTTATCGATGCTCGCATCGTCCAGAAGTTAGCCCGAGGGCGACAAGCCAGAGGTCAAGCTACGGTGCCAGTCAGCCTTTTCCTCGCAGCTGCTACCGCTGCCATGCCTTTCGCCGACCTGGTTGATCCCGCTATCCGGGAACGTCAGAATGCTGAAAGCGATCAACTACGGCTCCTCGCTCCCGACGAACAAGTATGGTCCCTGCAGTACCGTAAAGTCAGAACTAGATGGCTATCTAGCCGACCGCTCAAACCACTGCAACTCTCGGAGACGCGTCGGTGGTCATGCATGGAGGGCGACATATGAAGATGATAGTGATGAAGACGACGAGGATACAATGGAGGTGGGCCTGGGGGATATGGAGGAATTCAATGAGGTGTGGGTTGCAGAGGATTTTGTGGAAGGCACTATCTATCTCCAATCCAGTCCTGATGAGTGCAACCTTCCGTCTTAGGTCGAGGATGCCTCCTGGATGCCATAATCGGCCAGTCAAGAAGCAACATGTTGCATTGAGCCCTTAGATTCTTTCTTATTCATTAATCGCAATTGAGTTGTTCCGCCCGGCCTAACTGAGGGATAATGTGACTTTACTGAATATCAAAGAGTGGTGGAAGCAAGTTTGGCCCTCGGTAAAACCCGACGTCCTCGACATCTTCCAAGCATCACTGGAGGAAGGAGTGATACCAGACCAGTGGAGACATGCTCGAATCATCCCACTCAAGAAGCCAGGTAAAGATGACTATACGATCGCGAAAGCGTGGAGACCGATCTGGCTTCTCGCTACGCTGGGTAAGGTGTTAGAGTCGGTAGTTGCTGAGAGAATCTCCCACGCGGTAGAGACCCACGGGCTGCTTCCGACCAACCATTTCGGCGCGCGGAAGCAACGATCAGCAGAGCAAGCCCTCGTACTCCTCAAGAACACATCTTCTCGGCATGGCGTTCACGTCAGGTCGTGAGTCTCATTAGTTTTGACGTCAAAGGAGCATATAATGTGTGCAAAGAGAGATTGCTGCAGCGGATGAAGGCGAGAGGGATCCCCGAGGATCTCTTGCGCTGGATCGATTCCTTTTGTTCAGAGCGGACTGCAACCATTGTAATCAATGGCCAGAGTTCCGAAAGTCGACCTCTACCACAAGCAGGACTTCCACAAGGATCGCCCCTATCGCCGATATTGTTTCTATTCTTCAATGCAGATCTAGTGCAAACTCAGATCGATAGAAATGGTGGTGCCATCGCTTTCGTCGATGACTACACGGCGTGGGTATCGGGACCGACAGCCCAGAGCAACCAGAGAGGGATACAAGCGGTCATTGACAAAGCTCTTGACTGGGAGAGACGGAGTGGTGCGACTTTCGAGGCGGAAAAAACGGCGATCATACATTTCACCAGGTACACAGGCAGGGTAGACTCAGAACCATTTGCTATTAAGGGTGAGAGAGTCGTTCCGAAGGATCAGGTCAAGATCCTGGGGGTCATCATGGACTCACGACTTCACTACAAACAACACATTGCAAGGGCAGCGACGAAAGGCCTTGAGGCTGCGATGGAACTGAAACGACTGAAGGGAATAGCTCCCTCGACAACGAGGCAGCTGTTTACAGCCATGGTAGCGCCTGTGGTGGACTACGCCTCCAACGGCTGGATACATGCGTGCAAAACAGCATCGGCGTATACGATCCATCGAGTACAAAGGATAGGAGCGCAAGCAATCTAGGGTCCTTCACAAGCGTGGCGACAGGAGTAGCTGAGGCTGAAGCCCACATAGCGACCATCCACGATCGGTTCTGGAGACGAGCAAGCAAGCTGTGGGTAGACATACACACGCTGCCGCGGACCAACCCGGTCCGGAATCTCTTACGAGGAATCAAAGCCTTCAGACGCTTCATATCTCCACTCAGGCGCATCGCGGATGTATGCAGAGAGTTACCGAAGGATACCATGGAAGTCATTCAGCCATTCGCCCTCGCGCCATGGGAGGCACGCCTACAAGTCATACTGAACAGTCAAGGAGAGGAAGAAGAGGACAAGATCAAAGGGCTAGCCAAAGCAGGATGGGCGGTCAGAATAGCGACAAGCAGCTCCGCGAGGAATGATCTGGTCGGCATGGGAGTAGCTATCAGAATCCCCATATCCGTGGCAAGAGCCGGCAAGATCAACGAAGCCTTTTCGGTCACCCTGGGTACGAGGGAAGAACACAACCCGTACACAGCCGAACTGGCAGCGATCGCTCATGGTCTCAACTACCTGCCGGAGATGAAGGATCGAGTCATTGTGATCGCGACAAGTAACGAATCGGCTGCACAAGCTATAGGTAACCCCCGCCAGCAGTCAGGTCAAGGACATATACGAGAGATATATGATTCTATAGAGAAGCTTCGAGGAGATGGAAACAGAGTCAACCTCATCTGGCTACCACGCGACAGCGAGCTCAAAATCCAGAAGACAGCCAAGATGTCAGCTCGTTACGCAACGGAGCCGTACATGACACCGCGGAGAGGAATGATCAAAGCAAAGACCACAATTCTTAATCGAACGAGGGCAGATCTACGAATGGAGAGTAAGCTACCAGATGGAGTGGGCAGGCATTCTAGAAGGGTCGACTCGGCTCTGCCTGGTAAACATACCCGCCTGTTGTACGATCAATTATCATGGAAAGAGGCCAGCGTGCTGGCACAACTGAGAACTGGAATGGCGCGACTGAACGGTTACCTATATCAGATCAGGGCAGCACCGACGGATGAATGTCCGTGCGGGCGGGCAAAGGAAACGGTAGAGCATTTCCTCTTTCGATGCGTGAAATGGACGACACAACGCAAAGAGATGTTTCGGAGTATAAATGAGAAACGCGGCAACCTCTCCTTTCATCTGGGAGGTAAGGCAGCATCAGACGGTCAGGAATGGAAGCCAGACATGGACGCGGTGCGGGCCACGATCAGGTTCGCGATCGCTACAGGTCGCTTGGAACGGAGATGACGGGAACACTACTAACCTAGTAACATTTTATCAACACTAACCGATAACCTATGACGCCCTCAAATAATCAACAGCAGGCATTGCTTCAGCCGCCGAAGATAGGAAACTGAACACTTGGAGGGATTGGACTTCAAGTTGACCTGCTACTATTAACAATCACGAGGACTAAGAAGAAAAGCAATGACTAGACAGGAAGGAACAAGGTGAGAATTGTATGGGCTTGGCGAGAGCAAGGCAATAACTAGCGAAGTGTATGTACCTTTAGCTTCAGAGCGCATTGGGCGTTGGCCTACCGGGCGTAATAGACTTGTATTGTATTGTAGGCGGACGGGTACCCGTCCTTCTAAAATTGGACGGGTCCCGTCCCAATTGCAATTCTTGCTTCTCGTGCGGTATGTCAGGACTGTAATGACTTTATCGAGAAAGTCAATATGGCGCTTGGATTAATGATAGAGTTTCGGGGAGTCAAGCAGTACTATAGAAGAAGCGATGAGATATAGCCAGTATCAGGCAAAAAAAAACCTTGATCTTGTTTTATTTTATTCTATTCTACTAATCTCCGATTTCAACCGAACGCTGTTTCGTTAGGGCTGGTGAAGTTTTCAAGCTTTGGAATTGAAGTCATCCATTAATAAATCGTATTTGTTTGTTTGTTTGTTTGTTTGTATATTTTTCGTCTGGGTGGCTGTAACGAAGCCAAATCTCCTACTGGAGCAAAAGACGTGCTGAGCTAGCTAGGTACAGGATACCCCGCTTCCTTCACCATCCAGCATACCAATGGCACAAAAGGTGCTGTATTTCTCAAGCCCGTCACCCGTCAGCGGGTTCGAGGGCAATCTATTGTCGAACTTTTTCCACCGACCAGAATTCTCTCGCGCATCACTACATCTGCCGACGCAGTCCACAATCTCCAGTAACCAAGTTGTAGCTCGTAGTCGACTGTCGCGGCGGCAGGGAAAAACCTCGGGAAGGAATCAGAGGCCGACGGTGCGGCTTGCCTTCAAAGGAGAAAAACCCATCGCAATCGGCGTCGTTGATCGGGAGGATGTCGCTACCGATGCCATGGGCATCGTCCTCCGATATCTAAGGCGTTCTGGTTCTGAGGTGCCGCCATTAGATCCGACAAAGGTGTTGTCAGAGAAGGCGAACTCTCCAAAATTCCTTCTCTGAAAACTGCTGTTAGGGAGCCGATAGCATCCCCGCAGTTTTGTGTGGTCGCGTGGCCTGCAGAAAATCCCGCTCCTAACACGGCACTAACAGTGCGTGCCAAGAAAGAATTTTTACAGGGGAGAGTTGATAAATCGTATTTGGGGTTCCAACCAGGGTAACAATAGGGTAAGCGACAGTTGCGGGGCGCTGGGTTAGTACGTCTGGACGTTGAGGGGTCGATTTGTTGAACATCTCTAGTCAGCGAACGGTTTGTAGCCAGTGGTCCATCCCGTTCTGCTCGAGGACCTTGGTCTGGTCAGCTGGGATGCGATGAGGAGGGTAAGCAGGCACATGCGTTGCGTATGATATGGACGATCATGGTTATACTTCAAGCCCTCAAACCTTGACGTCATGGAAAGGCGGGCTATTGAGTGGGTGCTCTTTCGCTCTTCCGCATATGGCCTCGATAATAAAGCCATAACAGTTGTTTGAGTGGGACAACCCGATTTGAATGAGAAGCACCTGCCTCGGGCAAGGGCTATATTATGTATTATAGCGAATATATAAACTATGTCTTCATACCTGTTCAAGAACCTTAGCGCCAGATCTTTCGGCGCTCATTTGGTTTAATCGGCTGGAGCCCTTAAGGGTGTGAATTGGGAAAACTAGGGCTTTGTTAGTAGTTAAGGTGCATGGTTTAGCGTAGTTTTAGGTTGTGTGAAGTCTGTCCTCCCAAAAAAGAATAAACTATATTATATCACACTTACGTCATTAGGCGCCTTTAAGGTTTTCGGAGCTTGTCAATAGCTTTCGTGTGGGCCGTTAAAATAAGTAGAGCCTAAAGCTATAACAGAGCCGGCGTTTATCATTCTACTCCGAGTCCCTTTGGCAGTGCATCTACATGTCGGAGTGCCCCTTCTACCACCATTCAGCGTATAGCGGGGC
>NC_030999.1:1687040-1689293 GCF_000149955.1 Fusarium oxysporum f. sp. lycopersici 4287
GATTGCGATGGCATTGGTGCGCGTTGTTATCGAAAAGATGAAGAATCGCCACCCGACGAGCCGTACTTCTTCTCTGCGGATAATCAGCTCGACCTTTGGCCCTGTACCGGCCCGGTTGCCCCAGCTTACGCCTACCGAAGAGTCTTTGATTGCTCGTGTTCACGTCCACGTGAACATTATGCTTGTGCGAGGGCAGCAGTACAAGTATCGGGGGCACGTAGTTCACTTTCTCCGTGAGGTTGGCTTAGTGTACAACCAGCTCCCGCTTCTGCCGCAGGAGTTGAACATTGTATTACTACGTCCTGCCAATACGTCGTCCCACGCAATTCTTAGTCGGCAATTCACCCGCCAGTTCCGTGTCCGCCGCCAGCCGGTTGTCATATGGCTAGACTACCTCCGGCGCCATCATCCTGGGTATCGATGCGTCGTCATCGACGAAGAGAGGCTAAATCAATTGCCCCAAGATGGCAATGTCCTGGATGCCATCCCCCAGAGTCAGGTGGAGGCTGCGGATGTTGGACCCGAGGAAGATCAGGAGGCAGAGCCTGACCTGGAGGACGAGGCTGCAGTGCCAGACATGTTGGCAAAGGACACGGAGCTCGATGCTCTGCGGTCTATTCTCGCCGGAGAGTCGGAAGCTGATTCAGAGCTTTCCACAAGCTTCCAGGCGCAGGCGCAACACGAGCTGCAGCTCCCGAATATACGACACACACCCATTAATGAGTTCAATCGCTCTCATGCCCTACTCTCCTTGGCGTTTCCCTGCCTCTTTCCTGACGGTAGAGCCGACTTTGTTGAACCTCGATTGCGCTCCATTGATTACAAGGATTACGTCGAGCACGCGATGCGCTGGCACGACGGGCGTTTTGCACGCCACCCGACCTTCCGCTTCGTCGCCTTCAACACGCTAATGCGGTCACAAGCACGTTCGCGGTCCAGATTCTTCGTGAAGCAACATGATGGGAGACAGCAGCCGCTGACGCGAGAGCAACTTATTCAGGCGCTGGAACACAGCGAGGACCCCGAGGCGCAGGCGCTGATCAACTCGATCACAAGGCATGCGGTGTCTATTCGCGGTACGCGTCCATTCTGGAACAAAAAGAGGCAGGACCTCGAGGCCTATGCCTATAACCTTGGTTGTCCTGGTGCATTCATCACGTTTAGCCCGGCAGATTTACACTGGCGGAGTCTCTACCAGCACATGCCCCAGTATGACGACTGGCTAGCCGCCACCGAGCCGGAGAGGATGGCTCTATCGCGCCGCCTATTGCGGCAGAACCCTCACATTGCTGCTTTCCACTTCTACCGCCGATACACCCTCTTTCGGGATATCGTGCTAAGTAAGAAGTTCAGCATCACAGATTACTGGGATCGGTACGAATGGCAAGGCCGTGGTAGCCCACACAACCACGGCCTGTACTGGATGGATAATTGTCCAGGGGCCGACATGGAGGACGAAGCGGCTCGTGATGTATTTGCACGCACATGGGGATTCCACGTCACTGCCATTAACCCTGAGCCGAGTAGGACTATGCCTCAGGGTGAGGGTAATCCCCTGAGCGTGGATCCCCTGAGCATAGAGATGACATTCCTGCGGCTCTCACAAATCGTCAACCGCTGCCAGCGCCACAAGTGCAATACCACGTACTGCTTGCGCGTGAGGAAGAGAACCGGTGATCTGGCGAGGGACATGGAAGGTGCCGCTGCGGATATCGAGGCGGCAAACGTTGCCAATCCAGAGAGGGAGTGTCGTTTTGACTTCCCTCGTGCCTTGCGGGAGCTGGCCGCAGTGATCAGGAAGGAAGGCAGGTCGTACTATGTCTTTGAGGCGGCCCGGAATGACAGCCTCATGAATAACTTCAATCCTGCGATTATCCTAGGCTGGCTAGCCAATATCGACATATCTCCTTGCACCAGCTTACAGGCGGTTATTACGTACGCTGCGAAGTATTGCAGTAAATCTGAGAAGAAGACCGAGTCTTTCGCCAGGCTTGCAGACCAGGTCTTGCCTCACACATCGCACGTTCAGCCCCTGTTGTCCTTCTCCTCTCGCCTGATGAACAAGCTGATTGCCGAGAGAGATTACTCGGCGCAGGAGATTTCCCATCTGCTGCTTAACATTCCGCTGCAAGAAGGCACCCGTATGGTTGTCACCGTGGACTGCCGTCGTTGGAGCGACAGGCACGTTCGTATCGTGTGGACGGAGATGTCAACGAGGCCATCGGCAGCTACAGGAAATATCTAGAGAGAAAG
>NC_030999.1:1694131-1770748 GCF_000149955.1 Fusarium oxysporum f. sp. lycopersici 4287
CCCGTTTTTGAAGGGTTGGGGCGGGGGTAAAAGTGAGGAATGGTTTGTGTTTTTTAAACGTAAGGCACCACGGCCGCTCTCCTCTCGCGCCGGCAGGTCGCGGGGGCACTGGAAGGTAGAGAGTTAGAAAGAACGAGGCGCAGACAAAAGCCGTCGAGCCGACGTAATGTTTAAGGGGAGGCTTACTCTCAACGGTGGAGCTCCAGGTTGGACCTCGGCTGGCAGTAGGTTTAACCCTACCTGTACTAATGTTCATGCAAATCGCCCCACATTCTCCATTTTCCTCCCGTCCCCCCCTTGCAATCTCCCGTCGTTTTTCAGAAATATCTCCTTTAGATTCTAAACCTTTCGTCCGCGCACATTGAGACAGTAACCAAGCGGTCAAGTATGGGGGACGGGTACCCGTCCTTCTAAAATTGGACGGGTCCTGTGCTAATTACTGTATTCGGTATCGACTACCTCTGTTGTCGGGCTTTCCATCTTATTGTGTTCATTGTGACTTGACTCTTACCTGTTAGTGTATCTATAAATTTAACTAGAAACGTCCCAAATTCAGGAGGCTTTAGGCGCCTTTAATTGCGAGCCTATCAAAATTGCATTGTTATGGATTCGACACAAAGACGAATACCGGCATCGTTCGCCGACGACTGCCTCCCACCTATATCCGAATATGAACCACGGGGTGCCTTATTGCAAGCAATCAACGCTTGGGCAGCGCCCAGCGGCTAAGCATTTATAACTGGAAGGTCGAGCAAAGAGAAAGCCAGTAGGAGAATATTATTTATAGGCCATAGTCACCGGAACCTCCTTATTATTTTAAGAGAACGGAAATACAAAGCGACAACTCAAACAACAGGCTGCAAATTATCTTTTACTAAGGAAGGAGTCTCGAGATAAGAGTACTCAGGTCCTATGGCACCATTCCGACAGCGGGTTCTCCCCCTATAACCATAAACCGAGCCAAGAAGGAAAAAATATTTTATTGAATTCGGTTATTTATTGTCATAACGAATCGTCTTCTCGGGTTTATATCTCTAGATGATTTCATCTAAGACTCTGAACTGTACTTTAAAGGCCTTCACCCTAGCAGTCGGAGACTTGAAAGGAAGGAAAGGGTGATTCCCGGAATTTTTGAAATGGCATACCCTCAAGCCCGGATATCGATGAATAAGAAGCCTTGAATTCAGCCATAGAATAGAAGGAAAGCTGTATTATCGTTCAACCCCAGTCATTCAAGAGTTTCAGTATTATTTGCAACTTAAACATGTCGAGGCTTTTTTAGCAGGCTTGTCAATAAATAAATTCAAATCAAATTGACCCTAGTTGGATTTGATTTGGATTTGGACGACTCGATTTGAATTTGATTTGAATTCATTTGGGCACATTTGGATTTATTTGGATTTATTTGTATATCTCAATGGCCCCACTTTTGTCCTACGATAAGATGTACCGCGTTGCTCCGACAATATCTGCTTGCAGCCGTCTTCTCGGAGGCGTGGCCACCCGCCATGTAAGCCTGAATATTCGTTCTGGCTCAGAAGATATCGCGGGAACTGAAAATAGGTTAATTGCTATTTGTAACAAGCGTGGATACTGCCGTCGTCGGAGAAGCTAGTATTGACGCAGCATCATACATGTGGGTAATGGCAGCCTTTGTCTATTGATACTCTTTGCAGAGTCAGAAACGGTGACCGGAACTTTCTTTCTCGATATGGTATCCGTGCTCCCATACCCATCCTGTCCGCTGCCTTCTTTTTTTGTTTACTGGCTAAATACCCTCGGAGGCGATGCCAATCGATGCCTTTGTACCCTAAGTGAGCTATCGAAGAAATGTCCACATTCGCTTCTATATTGTCATCGGATCGATTGAAGCTAGTCGCTGTATCGGGGTCGCTATTGGCTGTAGAGGTTGTTGAAAACAGCGCAGCTGAGATATCGGGATTCGTAGGCAGAGCCATTGGGAGCGAGGGTGTGGGGGCAGGTGGCTTCGTCAAGCAACTCGAAACGCGACGGACGCAATAACTTTCAAGGTACGCGTTGGTCGGGAGTGGGTCAACCTGGGGTTACAGTACCAGCAATGATTGGCCAGTGCTTCTATCCAAATGAATCCAGATATCCAAATAAATTCGGCTCCCGCAATTTGATTTGATTTGAGTTCATTTCGACTCGATTTAATTTGATTTGATTTGGATTTATTTGAATTTATTTGATTTCATTTATTTGTTGACAAGCCTGTTTTTTAGTTTCAAGCCAATGATTCACTTGAAATAGCTAGCAAATGGGACCTTAAGGTAAACCACTTGAGGAACAACAAGGCGTGAGGGAGTCCCATAGCGGAGAAAACTATACCAACTATGGAAATTGGGACGGGGCCCCTCCAATTTTAGAAGGACGGGTACCCGTCCGCCTATTGACCGCCGCTGGCACGGGCCTAGATGGAAATGCGGCACATTTCTAGTCTTCATTCTTGCGTAGGGTAGAGTCTTTTGATGGCCCGGAAGGCAGCCGCGGCGCCGGTGTAAGGAGATTCACGATTGCAGTAGCCAGCTCGTCCAGCTCGGATAGGTTTGAGTCGACCGTGGGAAGTCAAGCGGCGCCTAGCTCTACAAGCTCAGCGAATAGGTTGACCTCGTCTTCTGTCGTTACACGGATCCGACCTGGTTGTTTCCGGGCTAGCCTAAGGTCAGGGGGGGGTCAAGCTGAGTGTGAAATAGTCAAAGCTGACAAAGTCCAGGTAGATTCTCTTTATACCACGGCCATAAGATTTCAAGAGACCATTTTCGCAGACGTCGCAGACCAGCGATGACTTGGAGCACGCCAATAACAGAGCTGGTATTTCCAAATTCAACACTGCAAAGAACAGTCTATCCCAACAAATTAGCACCATATTCGTTTGAACGTAATCATCTCCACATACCGTTATAGCTTGGGACCTCGTCGTGATAACAAGTGACCAAATATGACCCTGTACCACAACGCCTGGTAAGAATTCGAGCTTATTTGTGGCCACTAAGCCAGTCCTGGATATTAAAAACTCCCACTGAGCGGCATGCCAAATCCCCATCTGCTGCTCCCCTTTTGCCGTGTTACCACCGTAACGCTTAGTTTCGATGCTAAAGGCGAGTGGGTACTGTTGCAGCAGTCTGTCGGTCGTCCAATTGAAGCAGGGCGCCATAACGTCAGATGGGGCATGGAAGGTAGGATCACGTTCTGGTATGAAACGTAGGACGTAGTCAACCCGGCTTGCTGTGTCGGGGAATCTATGATATGCTGAGTCAACGTTTGTCGTCGTGCTGCAGGGTTCCAAGGTCAGTGGTGGATGAGGTATGGATGAAGTCCCAGCTTAAACATACCAAGATATGAAGTCAAGAAGTTCTTGATTTGTACAGCTGTACATATCGCGAGCAAACAGTTCGAGCAGAGGAGTATGCACCATGTTGTTCCACGCTGACTCGTCGCTAAGCATCTGGGAGCACTGGCCAGACCGATCAGCGATGCGCAAAGCACGACGAAGGACTTCCCTAGCTGACGCCCAATCAAGTGATTCATCGAGGTCCTTGATACTATTAGTATCTTCAAAGAACATAAAGCCGTGCAGTCGATCAAGTGGCGCGGTGTTCTTGAGATGCTGATCTAGGGCTGCTTTCATGCTTTGCGGAATAATGCTGAAGCCTCTGGATATATCATTGATATCTTGGATTAATTCAGAAAGGGACGAAGGCAAGGACTGCCGTGGTGCTGTCGTGCTGAGTGCGTCTCTAATTAATCGTTGGCCCTCTGGCCCGTACATAGGAAATAGTTTGGTCGGTGACTGCGACCGTTTTGAGCGTTTGCTGTTGCGTGACATGGAGGCATCACTTCGCGAAGCAAAACTCGAAGCATTGCTTCTCAAGCCAAGATCTGGAGGATTATCCAGTGGATGCCTGCTTGTGCTTATGGTTTCAGCTCGTGGGGTTTGTTCATTGTCGAGATGTGTGTCGTCGCCATGAGCCCGTTTCTTTCCGGGTGTCGACGGTAGCATCTCTGATGACGTTGAATCTTGAGAGTTCTCGTCTCTTGACCTTGGAGGTGATACGGGATAACGACGTTTTCGGGGCTCGCTAAGTTTAAGAGATCGTCGTCGTTTGAGGGCGCAAGCTTGGCCGGCTTTCGAAATGTCTGGCGTGGGTTGTTCAAAAGGGAGATGATCAAGCCAATGCACAACTTGATGGATGAGTAAGTTGAATTCCATGAGGGCTATCACAATGCGTGGAATGCAACTACTTTTGCTACGCTGACATTGATGTTGATGCGGATGACAAGTTAACAATAAACAAAGCAGTAATTCTGACAGTAAAAGAATGTCCCGCTAATTTCGTGCGCGTAATTTGTTTATCGCTTGGTTGGCGGGGTGATTCAAGCGATATTTTGACTTCTTGTCAGACACTAAGTTATACCCAATTAGGTATGAATGTTCATCACTTGGCAGGCAATCTACCCTGCACCATTGGAACTCAACATGTTTATTTTCGCTAACTTTCACACCTTCCTTTGTCATCACACTTTCTTGGCATACAAGTGTTAAGAAAGTGGCCCTAGTCTTCTATTCCTAATTGTCGTGTACCCTTAATTGTACCCCCTGTTTATTTCTCACGTGTTTGTTTATCTCCTGTCTATTCCCATATGACCATACTATGGTGACTTATGGTTTTTCATTTCGATCGACAGTCTGGGGGCGCATTACTTACGCGTGTAAACACGCGTAAACGCGTACTTCAGCTTTCTTACATCATCTACTCTCTTTGCTGTAATTTCAATTCGAGGTTTCCTCCAACGATCTTTAAAAGCTCGTACCATCGAAAGGCTAGTGGACTATGAAAGACTTTCACTATGGAACTTGAAGATCTCTTTTACTACGATCCTTCTTGGCATGTCATTGTTTGCAAACAGTGTGGCGCTGTACCGCAAACCAATATCGCCCGGCATATCCGACGGCACCACAATGCGACGCGTGCCTTTAAGGTTGCTGCCATCAAGCTATTTGAGCGAAATTTCGACCATCTACCTCTCATACGAGACGCCGACGAGATATGTAGGAACGTGCGACCGTTGCCGATCGCCTATCCGATTCGGTTCCTTGATGTTTTTCACGATGGAATTTGTTGTCTACTTTGTCAAGACGACCGAGACTGGTATGTCTGCCGAGGTCGCACAGCAATAGAAGATCATCTCAAAAAGGTTCATAACCAACCATTGCGCCAACCAGGGCGTAGACGAAAGGGAGAAGCTGGAGGGATCAAGGGTTTGGCCCAGGCCGATCTGGTCCGGACTCCAGTCTCTTGTGAAACCCTAGGAATTATTCGTAGACGATTCTGTTAGAATCGTCCATATAAATGCCTAGTCCCACACACACACACACACAAGTCTATTACGCCCGGTAGGCCATTGCCCAGAGGGCTCTATGAGTTAAAAATACATACATCTCGCTAGTTGTTGCCTTGATCTCGCCAAGCCCATGTGGTTCTTGTCTTGTTCTTTCCAGCCTGGTCATCGCTTGTCTCCTTGATCCCCGTAATTGTTAGTAATGGCAGGTCAACTTGAAGCCCAATTCCTCCAAGTGTTCAGTTTCCTATCTTCGGCGGCTGAAGCGGTGCCTGCTTCTGGTTGTCCAGGGTAGTCGTTGTCGGTAGGTATAATTTTATGGTCGATAGGTTAGTAGTGAAGTTGTTGTCATCTCTGTTCCAGGCGACCTGTGGCGATCGCGAAACGGATTGTGGCTCGTACTGCTTCCATGTTCGGTGTCCACTTTTGTCCGTCTGATGCAGCTTTGCCCCCCAAATGAAAGGAGAGGTTGCCGCGCTTTTCCTCTACACATTGAAGCATCATCTCCTTGCGCTGTGCCATCCATTTTACACATCGGAAGAGGAAATGCTCTACTGTTTCTTTTGCTTGCCCGCATGGGCATTCATCAGTCACTGCTGCTCCGATTTGATACAGGTAGCCATTCAGTCGTGCTATTCCGGTCCTGAGTTGTGCCAGCACGCTGGCTTCCTTCCACGGTAGCTGGTCGTACAGTAGCCGAGTATGTTTACCAGGCAGAGCTGAGTCGACCTTTCTCGAATGTCTGCCAACTCGGTCTGGTAGTTTCCTCTTCCTTCGCAAGTCTGCTCTCGTTCGACTGAGAATTGTCGTCTTTGCTTTGCTTGTTCCTATGCGTGGTGTGACGTACGGCTCTGTTGCGTGGCGGGCTGACATCTTGGCTATCCTCTGGATTTCGAGCTCATTGTCAGATGTTAGCCAGATGAGCCTGACTCTATTCATGTCTCCTTTGAGCTTTTCTATAGCATCGTATATCTCCCGAATGTGCCCCTGGCCCGATTGCTGGCGAGGGTTACCTATAGCTTGTGCCGCCGATCTGTTACTCGTCAAGATCACTACAATCCGATACTTCATCTCTGGCAGATATTTTAGGCCACGAGCGATGGCTGCTAGTTCGGCGGTGTACGGGTTGTGTTCTTCCGTCGTCCCTAGCGTGACCGAGAAGGTCTCGATGATCTTGCCGGCTCTCGCTAAGGATATAGGGATTCGAACGGTTCCTCCCATGCCGACCAGATCGTTTCTCGCCGAGCTGCTTGTCGCTATTCTTACCGCCCATCCTGCTTTGGCTAACTCTTTGATCTTGTCGTCTTCTTCCCCTTCCTGTCCGCCCAACGTGGCTTGCATGCGTTCTTCCCACGGGGCGAGGGCGAACGGCTGGATGATCTCCATGGTATCTCTCGGTAGCTCTCTGCATACGTCCGCGATGCGCCTAAGCGGAGATATGAATCTCCGGAAAGCTTTGATCCCTCGCAAGAGATTTCGGACCGGATTTGTCCGTGGGAGGGTGTGTATGTCCACCCAGAGTTTACTTGCTCGTCTCCAAAACCGTTCGTAAATGCTCGCTATGTGAGCTTCCGCCTCAGCTACTGCTGTCGCCACACTTGTGAAGGACCCTATGATCGCCTGCGCTCCTACCCTTTGAACTCGATGAACGGCATATGCCGACGCCGTCTTGCACGCATGCATCCAGACATTGGAGGCGTAGTCTACCACAGGAGCCACCATAGCTGTAAAAAGCTGTCTCGTTGTCGAGGGGTCTATTCCCTTCAATCGTCTCAATTCCATCGCCGCTTCTAAACCCTTTGTTGCTGCCCTTGCGATGTGTTGCTTATAGTGAAGGCGCGAGTCCATGACCACCCCAAGAATCTTGACTTGATCCGTTGGGACAACTTTCTCGCCCTTGATGGTGACAGGTTCCGAGTCTATTCTGCCTGTGTACCTGGTGAAATGTATGATTGCCGTCTTTTCCGCCTCAAATGTCGCGCCGCTGCGTCTCTCCCAGTCAAGAGCTTTATCAATGACCGCTTGTATCCCTCTCCGGTTGCTCTGGGCTGTCGGTCCCGACACCCACGCCGTGTAGTCGTCGACGAAAGCGATGGCCCCGCCATTCCTATCGATCTGAGTCTGCACTAGATCTGCGTTGAAGAACAGAAACAGTATCGGCGACAAGGGCGACCCCTGCGGGAGTCCTGCTTGTGGTAGAGGTTGGCTTTCGGAACTTTGGCCATTGATTACAATGGTTGCAGTTCGCTCTGAACAAAAGGCATCGATCCAGCGCAAGAGGCCCTCTGGGATCCCTCTCGCCTTCATCCGCTGCAGCAACCTCTCTTTGCACACGCCATTGTATGCCCCTTTAACGTCGAAACTAATGAGACTCACAACATGGCGTGAACGCCAAGCTGAGAAGATGTGTTCTTGCAGGAGTATGAGGGCTTGCTCTGCTGATCGCTGCTTCCGCGCACCGAAATGGTTGATCGGAAGAAGTCCGTAAGTCTCTACCGCGTGGGAGATCCTCTCAGCAACTACCGACTCTAACACTTTACCTAGCGTAGCGAGAAGCGAGATTGGTCTCCACGCTTTCGCGATCGTATAATCATCTTTACCTGGCTTCTTGAGTGGGATGATTCGAGCATGTCTCCACTGGTCTGGTATCACGCCTTCCTCCAGTGATGCCTGAAAGATGGCGAGGACGTCGTGTTTCACTGACGGCCAGACTTGCTTCCAGACGATCGCTGGTAACCCGTCTTCTCCTGGTGCCTTCCATGATTTTGTCGCCCACAGTTGACGTTCCACTTCTTCCAAAGTCAGGTCGGGCATCGTTACTGGGGCTCTCTGTTGTCGCGGTCCTTCGTCTTCGATATTGTCTGGCAATGGCGGGAAGAACTTCGCCAGTAGTTCTTCGGCTTGCTCTTTATGGCTCGTTGTTGCTGCTCCATCTGCTTTGACGAGCTGCGGTACTTTCCCAAAAGCTGCCTCATCCCCAGACTTCATGTACTTGGCTGCTTTCCAGATATTATCGTTATCCGCCAGAAACTCCTTCCAGTGCGTGTTCTTCCGTTGTCGGATAGCATCGTGGTATTGCTTCGCCGCAGCCTTTGCCGTGTCTTCGAGATCTGCAGTGTTCTGTCCCGCACGCCTTGCGGCTCGAGCTCGATTCCTCCAATACGTGTATACATGCCGCAGCTGTGTGAGGTCATTGGTCCACCATCGTTTTGCGTATGGCGACGGTTTGGCTCTGGGCGTTAATGCCTGGACCGCATCCAAGACGGCCAACATCAATCTGTCCGTTCTTTGCTGCACAGTATTCCCCACCGGCCTGCTCCTCAGCGAGTCTGTGATCCTGCTATTGATCTCCTTCCAGGGTGCGTTCTTGAACAGAAGTCTTTCTTCCAGTTTCGGCGCCGGGACTGAAATGTCGAACACCGTTTCTATCGTGCGATGATCTGATCCGTGCTCTGTGCCATGTATCGCGCATTTGATGTTTGCGTCTGCGAGCTCTTCGGAGGCCAGGACCAAGTCGATAGTCGTTTCATAATCTCCGCTCTGCCACGTCTTCGTGCCTCGGCGAAGGAGGCTTCTGAGCATGAAATCGTTCATCAAGTCGATGATCGGATCCGCCTCGCCCTGTCTCTCCACTGCTACATCGTCTCCGCCCCACACCTGGTCGTGGCGATTGAAATCACCAACAACCACTACATCCACCGCCCCCCCGGATCTCCGTCTCACCTCTTGAATGGCTCTACGAAGCTTAGCGCATATGTCCTGTAGAGCTTGGGCGTCTCCCCCCGGCACGTAGACAGACGCCGTGAAGACCAGACGATCTGGCAGCCGAACAACCGCTGCCGTCACGTCTGGTGAGTCTATCGGCACCTGCTCGGCTTCCACCTCCTTGTTCACCCAAAGCATACTCCGAATCACCCATCTACCTTCCCTCTCTGTCGTAGGTACCATCTTGACCCATTTGTGGTGCCCCATCGGTGTTGTCAATAGCCTACCCTGGATCCTCCGTGCTTGGGGTTCTTGGATGGCTAATACGGTTGCATCCTGAATGTCCTTGTCGTTCATTAAACTATCATGAACCGGTCCTTGCTTTCTGACATTCAGTTGAAACAGTCGGAATATGCTATTCATTTTGTGATGGATAGAGCTTCCGACAGTTTCTGCTGTATGACTCATGGGGGCCGCCGCATGGGATACATTTCGGAATCGTTCCTGTGCATGCACTGTGGTGATGGCCTTCTTGCCCGCATCTGCCACAGACTTGTGGTCTGTCGCATTGGTAGGCCTTATGGCTCGTGATCTGTTGGCAGTTGTAACATTGCTTGGGGCGGTCACGACGTTCGAACGCCTTTGTAGTACCGGATTCTCCTCCAGCCACAAAGAATCCTTCGTTGATGAACCGCCTAGCTTCTGACCGTTTTTTGAGATATACGACCATCGAGCCATACGCCTTGGGGATGTCTCTCTTGCTGAGCCATGCTACCTTGGCAACTTCGGTGTCATTTTCTCGGCCGAGCGTCTCGGTGATCTCAACTCGAACTTCGTTCTTCTCGTCTAGTACCGCAATACGGCTGACATTATCCACTCTGATAGGGTACAGGTCGTCTCGTAGGATCCGGGCTCCTGGGGCCAGTTTTGTTTCCGCTACGCGTTTCACAATCTCATGCTCGCTCTCGTCCCTGCAGGTGATCCTGACGCGGTGGGGATTCTTTGGGTCCTTAGTCACCGCTCGGCATCGCCACGTGGGATTATCCAGTTCGAAGCGGGCTTCGTGCTCCACTGTCGCTCGGATCGTCCCGGCTGAGAGCCTAGCCTCATCTTCTTCTAGTCTTGAAACGTCAATCGTGCAGTAAAGCACGTCTGTGGGGTTCGGAGGAGCGGCTAAGGTCCTCGAATCGTTGTGGGGTAAGAATGGTGTCAGTCGTGTGACGTCAGCATATGATCGTTGAGGTCCGTCCATTGCGTTCGTAACGATAGTTTCGAGCTGCTCGCGGACGCGCTGCAGCTCCTCGGTCATCTGATCTTTGATCTCCACCATCTGCTTGCCCATCTCGCGTACTGTCTCTTCCTGCTTTGCAACAGCTTCCTTGAGTTCCTTGGTCATCTCCATCTGTTCCCTCAGCGCTTCCTGCAGCCTCTTGGTCTCCCTGCGCGACTCTGCCAGGAGATCCAGCGCCTTCTGCAGCATTGCCCTTCCATCGCTGCTGCTGCCACTGCCGCTACTCTTTCGGGTTTCGGTCGGTCGGTCGATCTGTTCTTCGGTCGGTACATTTCGCGTCGTCTGCCGGGTAGTTTTTCGCGTTTCTTTGGCAGTGTCTTCCAATTGTCGCGCCGTGTCTCGGACCTTGCTCGTTGGCCTCACCATTCGACTTGGTCTCTTTGGCGTCGAAAAGGGGGCGTCATCCTGCTCCACTACGATCTCGGCCCCTATTGGGTCCGCCATGACGGGCAGTCTCCACCACGAATTTTCTCCCAAACAACGATGATTCTTCTGATCCAAATCGGTACAGTAAAGATCGAAATCGGTCCCTAGTCCCACAGTCCAAAATCAATTGTTGTACAATTGATTAAATTTACCCCACTTTACAGGGGGTAGAATTGAATTTATGATTTATGCTTGGTTGCACGTTCAAACATGCCAACACTTTAACGGCGGTGCGTCAAGTTCTGGCTCACTAACAATTATTCACCCTGACATCCATTGTTTGTGTCGGCTGGCAGCCTAAGCCGTTGTACGCAGTCGTAGTGGTCGGTGAGCGCCCTTTCTTTGATTATCGAATCGATCAAACGGCTGAAACACCTCGTGCATGTGCGTCTCGATTGTCCCAATGAATCTGCCGAAGGAATCGAGAGGTTACTACAAACCCCCGGACCTTTGACGTTATTTTTCGAACCACATTGCTGAAGCCAGTCAAATTTCTAGTCTACTTCCTAGAAAGCGGGGTAAAATAAATCAATTGGATGGCAATTGGCTTTGAACTGTAGGACTATGCACGTGGCTGACGCGGGAGGCCCTCTCAATAATATCAGTGCCTGAAGCGGGGGAAACTCTGTTTCAGAACCCGAAGCTGTCTCCTAAGCCTTAACAATGAAGAAATCACCCCTCGAGCTGGATCCAGAGGCCGATGCACTGCTCATCTTGCAGCGCCCCAACTTGCAACAGGTTCATGCAGCAAAGGAACAGGATTTGCGACATAAGAAAGAGAAGGCCGAACCGAGGACGACTGCCTCACCCCAAACCAAAGGGAAGAAGAAAAGCGGAACACCAACAGACGTCGATAAAATCACATCTCTACAACCATATCAGGAGAATGGCAATCCTAACGAGATTGAATTTCGAGTATCCACCAAGCATCTTCGCATCGCATCACCAGTCTTTAGCAGGATGATACAAGGCAACTTTCAAGAATCGCAACCCAACGACTGGAATACCCGAGCTCTCCTGATCTTACTTGACATTATACATGGTCACCACCGCCAGGTGCCTAGAAAGCTAGATCTGGACACTATAGCACAAATTGGGTTCTTTGATCACTGGCACGCTCATCTGAACGATTGGTGGACATACGGCTGGTTGAACTTTGACAAAAGTTCAATAAGTTCTTTTGGTGAAGCCGAGTCATTGCTGTTATTTATTGCCTTGACATTTCAAAGCCCAGTGGTCTTCAAGAATCTAACAATTTCAGCAATACTCACAACGTCTGACCTAATTGAAACACATCTACCAATACCCAGTCAAATCCTCGGTATGTGCTCCTGCTCAACCCACCATATAGATAGAGTGGCTAATGTCGAGTAGATAAGATTAATCAACAGCGTATTGGACTACTCGATGAACTCTTCTCTCGGCTATATGCCCTGCAAGAAGATCTTTTCGTGGGGCGAGTTGGTTGTTCCCTGGAATGTTCATATAGACTTCTCGGATACCTGATGAAACAAATGCGGGACCAGGGTCTGCCGATGATGAAGCCAGAACAACCATTTTTGGGATTTAGTGTTACTTCAGTGGCAGACTTCATCCGTGGCATCAAGACTCCTTCTTGGTACAGCAAAAAGCAGAACGTGGACCCTTGTAAGTTGGAGAAGAGTCTTTGTTTGGACGCAGAAGGACTGGATATATCGGTAGCAGGGTTGAGCTTGGAGGACCTTTAGAGCAGCCCTACTACTCAAGAATTATCAGCGGAAACGCATTGCGTTTCCTGTTTTTGACCAATCACCGTCTAGCATTTTCACCCCATATTTCCCACGGTAGAAACGCATTGAAACGCGTCTCGTTTCCGTCGGCTGACCCTTGTGGAGTTCAACAACTTGACTGACTACTCCAGACCTAAACAACACCATTTATTACCATCGTTTACTGAATCTCAGGTGTCTATCATCTTCGTATAATATGTACTCAATCTCCGCCGTTTGATCCTATCTATTAATAATATTCTATAACGTACATGATAAGCATTTGAACCATCCAAGTATGTGAACCACTTTTCCTGCACCATTAGGTAGATATCATCATAAAAACACAACAAATCAATTAATCAATTAAAACTACTCACTATATTCTTCCCCAGACATCTCAATTACTACCTGACACGTTCTTGCATTATGTCCGGACTTACCGCACACTCCACAGCGCCGAACCCCCGGTCCGACCGACTTTCTTTGACCACTACTTCTTGACGATTCTGCAACTACCTGCGCATCAACATCCATCTGATCAATTGCCTGCCTTGCTTCATCTACTGTCATTACTCCTCCCTTCCGTAGTCGGGTTCTTTTTGCCCTTCGGCACCGGCTTAGTATCTTATTTGCCTCTTGAACATCATCAAGCCTGGGTGTCAGTAAGGTAATCTTATGCATACATTCCTTTGTTGACTTCTCTAGAGACTTCATAGCTTCAATAACTGACTCTGGAGAGCTACTGTGATGTCTTCTGATTCGTCGTTCAAGGTATTCAGACTGAGAGCCAGCCTCAAGCACGGTCTTTGGCGTCTTTGAGACCCAAGGGGTTGAAGGGTTAGCGACCTCTTCAGCAGGCGTTGGAGTCCGCAGCTGCACATCAAGCTTTGAGACCACACTTTCTGGGTCTAAAGGAACAAGCCCGGCTCTTCTAAAGGCTGACTTGATATTTTTTTCGGTCATAGTAGCTTGATGCGCTGCATAAAAGGCCGGGAAGAACTCGGTCATAGAAACATGTGTTATAGAGCATCTGATCAAATGCTCAATTTCTCGACCGTAAGCGTTTTTAAGCAGGTTAAAGTACCCGACATCAAGAGGCTGGAGTAGATGAGATGAATGAGGTGGCATACAAAGCCGGATAATCTTCTTCTCCTCACAATATCTCTCGAATTCGATAGAGTGGTGACTTTCATGGCCATCAAGGATCAGAAGACGATAGCGACTGTTTGATCGCTTGGCTGTGCACCGGTCAAAGTGCTTTAGCCACTCTAGACCGGTCTCATTATCGGTCCAGCCATTTTGGGTCGTTGCAATAGCCCAATCGCCCGGGAGGTTGCTATCTTGGTACCAATTAGCGAGGTGATATTGGCCCGCGCCAATGATGAACGGCTGGATCGCCTGGCCTTCTGCATTGATCACCGCAAAGGAGTTACCCGATGCATCTGGCTGGGTTGTACGACATCGATCGGATAGTCAATATGCTACACATAACCACACACCAAGCACCCATCCACTGCTCATCCTATTCTTCGAAGGCTCTCGAAGGACGATAAATCAACAATCAGCAATCTTACAAAGGCTGTAATCAGCTCAAAAGAGATTAGAACCTATATTCGACAACATTCAAATTCCATCGCAACTCAGAAGGATATCTCCAACAGCATTGCAGAAGCTCGACGATCATCTCGCTTTGGCTAGAACACAATGCATGCTCTTATTAACCAGCTAGATCAAGAAGGCTTTTGGAATCGTATGCAGGTAGATAGTGAAGGACGGGTTACAGCAGTTTTATTTGCTCATCCTGAATCACTTACCTATCTGCAAGCATATCCTGACCTTCTTCTTCTAGACTGCACATATAAGACGAATCGGTATGGCATGCCGCTTCTCGACAATATCGGCGTTGATGCCTGTCAACGATCATTCTGCATTGCTTTTCCATTCCTCAGCGGCGAAGAGGAACAAGACTACCAATGGGCTCTCGAACGACTGAAGTCTTTATATGAGGTCTGCAATACAAGCTTTCCGTCTGTCATTATTACGGACTGTGCTTTAGCTTGTTTAAATGCAGTTGCTATCTGCTTTCCATCTGCAGTCCTTCTATTATGCCTTTGGCATGCTAATAAGACAGTCCTTGCTTATTGTCGGCCGGCCTTTATTCAACACCGAACAGATCCAAAGACAATCGAGGCAGAGCTTCTTAGCTGGCAAGAGTTCTATAACCAGTAGGGATGGGCACGTGCATAATACACATGTGTATTAAGCTGCTTTTTATTATAACGAAGCAGCATTTTATTCCTAATAAAAAGCGCGCTTTTTATTGCAATATTACGACCCATTTATGAAGCTGCCCATGGGCCATATCATACAAACAACCAAGCAAAATTAGGTCAATTTTTCCCCCGCTCCTTCGCTCTCTGACCCATCTTCGACCTCAAGTGTGTCCACCACTGTCTCTTCTCCGTCGGAGGCGGGTTGGTGAGTGAACTCGCCGACAACAGCGTCAACTTCCAGATTTGATGCGCAATGAATTTCCATATACGTATCTTCGAGTGTAAGCCAACCGTCTTCTGTCAAATCTTCCCAGCTGACCACCGTAGAATGATCATTGCGATGATCAAGAGGTTGATTCTGAGACTGCGTTATCCTCTCTAGCACCCGTTCGTTCATGTAGATGAACGCCAACTTGTCAGCGTTGGCTGGTGTGAGTCTGTTGCGTGCCTTGCTGTGGAGGAAGTTAACTGCCGAGAATGATCTCTCTGAGGGAACTGAATTGGCTATGGTTCCAAAGATCCGGACTGCAAGTGCAGCCAGCTTGCTGCCTTGGTTATCAAGAAGCATCCAAGCATCTAATGGAGTCCATTCTTTTGAATAGACTAAGCCTCCTGCAGCAAACCGGCCGCCCGATTGTGCTCGGAAGTGGTTAAATTCTCGAACAATATTGATGTAGTCAGCAGGATTGACTGCTGACTTAAAGAACTGCAGCACTTTCATCATCAGCTGTTCTTCAAGCTTAGTCCCGACTGTGTCAGGCCGTAATGCAAATCCCGCATAATGAATATCATATGTCTGTTTATCCATACGGTTTAACCATACGGAATACAGCTCGCTGAAATTCACGTCTTGATGTTGCTGAGACTCGTCAAGTGCTTTCCATTCTGCTTTAATCTCCAGCCAACGAGGGATCACATGGCCGATGTGAGCCCGATCGGCTTCTGAGGCACGCTGACGACTGTTGACAGGCTTAATTATGGCCAAAACAGTCTCTAGGCGTATCCAGAAGTGAGGGTTATTGACAGACTCCAGCACCTTTGGAAGAAGCTCGAGAGAGCCGGAGGCTAGCTCTGCCCTTACGTCAGGACGGCGAGCGTATGCTTGGAGAGGCTCTTTACAGCGTAAAACTGACTGTAAAGCATTGAACTGACTGCCCCAGCGTGTGATTACACTAAAGCGAGCAGTCAGCTATAGCTAGGAGTCAGAAAAACTGAAAGACCCACGCAGATAAAAACGCCTTATGGTGGCCCCAAGCAGCCTTTTGTGCTTCTCTCAATCGAGCCAACTGCAGTTTCGACTTCTTGAAGAAGGTGACAATTAACGTAGCGTTTTTGAATGCCTCCTCAAAGAACGGCAGCTCTAGGATGTCCTTGATGAGTAGCTGTAACCCATGTGAATCGCAGAGGGAAAAGAAGCAATGTTGGAATTCCTTTCTTGCTGCCAAATGCACATGAGCTTTCCTCATCACGCTATCCGTATCTGTGCAAAACGAGTTAATTCGCAAGAAGTTGCCCTTGCAAATTATCTCCAGCTCAGGATACAAAAGATCGATGTAGTGCTCAGCCGTGTGTTGAATCTGTCCTGTATCAAACGTCTTCCAGTAGAACGCCGTACCATTTGCCACCTGTATCGAGATATTGATAATTCGATGACTTGTGATGTTGTCTGAGGCGTCAAAGATTACGTTGATATGTTCTGCTTGGTCGAGGATAGCCTGGACTTGATTGTGGTACTGAGAATAAGTCGGGGCTAGCAGCCGCTGTACTCGGCGACGAGACGGTGGTTGCCAGGCAGTGTTTAGCTTGCTCAACAGAATCCGCATTCGTTTGGACTCAAAGAGGTTAAATGGACGGCCATCAGCAAAAATTGCTATAGCAGCAAGCTCATCAAGCATCTGCTTAAAGGTCTTGTCCACTACAGGAAAGTGATGAGTAAGTTGAGGCTGCTGAGACTGTTGCTGCCTTTTGTAATTGGGACAATGGCGAAGTAAGTGCTTCTTCTGACGAGTAGTGCCCTTGGTTATCTCGTGGCCGCAGTGCTTGCACTTGACTCTAGAGTTCTTGAAACCCGAACTAGCGTCGGAGGCAAGCGTGATAAATTCTCGGTGGACCTGGTGATCGGCTGGCCTTCCAGGGGTTCTGGGCATTGTAGAAGACACACGGAGGGTCTGAAGGTAGTGGGGAGTCGAATTGAGAAGTTTCAGGGGGATACATCGACAGACGGTTGAAGGCTGTGGAGAAAAGGAGGTCGGAAAAGGACTTATATTGTTCCTATGCACTAAACCTATTATAGAAGGCGCTAAGCCTAAGATAGAAGAGGAAATGTCGCAGGGTAGGCATTAGTAATCTAGCTATATGCTTTAAGTAACTGTGCGGGATGGAATACCCCGCACAAGAGAAAACTTAAGACATCAATCAACACATTTGCTGCTGCTCATCATATTCACTCTAACCCTTTAAGCACGCTCAGTGCGACAGGAAATAATGCATACAAAGCGCGTCTTGCTTTAAATATTTAATGCAAAAAGCGCATTTTATGTAATGATGCAGCATTAAATCCATCTCTAATAACCAGTGGCATTTAATCATTCAATCAGCTGATCAGGTAACCTTTGATCAGCGGGTTCAGCAGCTTGAGCAGCGATATCTACCCGCCTACGCCAATGAGATTGGATATTTCCATGCAACGTGGCTAAACCCTCACAAGGAGAAGCTTGTAAAAGCTTGGGTTGATCAGCATCTTCACTTTGGTACTGTCGTTACTTCTCGTGTGGAAGGTATTCATAGTCTACTTAAAAGCTATCTAAATAACCCTATTTACCCGTTTATGCTTCTGTCTGAGTATCGGATTCTTGTTTGTCAGACGTGCCAATATGCTTGCTTGGCTAGAGAAATTGCCACTCATCTTGCCAAAAAGCATCCTGGAATAGACTTAGGGACCCGATGCAAGCTGGTGGAGGATACCAAAATAGTACCGAATGTGCTACAAAATCGCCGATGATGAACCGGAATATTGCTCCTGGGCAATTAAAAGCCGTGCATGGTGAGATGGAAAGAAATTCGTCAGTCAATGTGGTTTGTGTGGTGGTGATGCTGGGCGACTGTTACAAGGACAAATCATTGTTATAGAGAGAAGTCACTGTTGGAAAGAAAGTTACTGTTGAAATAAAAAGTCAAGGAAATTCACTGTTGCAGAGAAAAAGCGTCATGTGTTTTCCCTGTATCAATTGAGTCCAGACCCATTGTGGCTGGTGAATGTGGCGGTACCCACAGAAAAAATTCGCGTGGCGGATTGCTGCCTGAGGTGATACGGAACCACATTCTTCCGAGTCCTAGAGGGCCTCTGATGTGTGAATGCCTGCATTCATTCACCATTCACGCACGCTCTCCTCATTCACGTCACCAACATCACATCACACTCTGCGTTTTCCCTTTCGCAATGTTAATGTCTTCCTCAACATCTTCTTCTCTGTCGCCATCTTTACCGGAATGTCATTTCTCAGCACCATAATATAAAACATAACGACGCGACAATACCTCAAAAAACCGCTCACCAAGAGAAACCTGTGCAACGCGCTGCAGCCGTCATAAAATTCCGGTATATACCTGCCTAACGAGTCTTGACTCCTTTGAGTCTTTGCTCCTTTTGCAGAATAGTCGGGGCTTGTAGAAGGGACCTGCTTGGGTCTTGCGGTGCACCCGGAGTCCAACAGGTTGCCTGTCTGCCGAGTCGGGTACTTCTCTTGGTCTGCGTTGTTGAGTTTGACTTTCAAACTTTCAGGTGAGTCGTGTTCTCTTTGTAAAGCTAATATAGTGATCGCCATGTCGAGTATACGCATCCAAAACACGACCGCCGTTATCGAATGGGATGTTGATGATACAACACGTTCCCTCGCGACACCTGATCCGATCAACAGCACGATACAATTTACACTACGACTCGATGCGCCTACAACAAAAGGTCAACGCGGTGCCCTTTTCGAGGTCATGGTACCCGTCAGATTCAAGGATAGAGGAAAACACGCGTCAATATACCTTCGCTTGAGCCCTTTGTTCATCAGCTCCTTTGCCTTTACCATCAAGACGGAACCGTCTGATGATATCAAGACCACCTTCTCCAACGCCGTGACATGCCTCGATCTTACACTAGAAAAGCCCATTGCCTTCCTGGCTCCCAGGTATGTGCAAATGCCAGTCACAGCTGCTCGCCTACGCTCTGGAGCAGTGCTGGATGCACTTCGAGAGCTGTCTCGTGCACGCCGTATGCGGATATACGTCAGTGAAGAGGTCATCACCGCTGCTCAGCTCACTCTCATACAAGACGCCATATCGCAGCGCACCCTTGAACCATTATCTGGCCCCGACACCGACATCTCTCGAATGTTCGGTGGCCTTGGAGGCAAGCCAGTCCATCTTTCTCTGCCAGAAACAGTCCCAGCACTCCCAACCTACGACGACGCTGCGGCCCTCCCTCCGCCAGCCCCCCCACTCGAACGCAAAAGGCCCCGGTCGGATAGCGACAACGATGGCGATGGCGACAAAGGTAGCAGTCGGCTATGGACAAAAGTACTACAGCTCGAGTCAATAATAATGACCTACGTCGAAAAGCCACGAGCACAAGTCAATGTCGGGGTGGAAGAGTTGCGAACAGAGAACACGCAGCTGCGCGAGCGGGTCGCATGCTTGGAGGATAAGGTCTTGACCTTGCAGAACAAGAATGAGGAATTGGAACGAGATATGGCCATTCTGGAACAGGCGAATAAGGGTCGCGATGAAGAGGAGGACACACAGTTGATATCCATAAGCGAAGATATTGAGTCGCTGGCAAGTCGAGTGGATTGGATTGAACGTGGAAAGGATGACGAGGCGTTTGCCGACAAGATCAAGGGAGTCATCTTTGACGAGTTGGCGGCTCGTGTTGCCGGCGGATGAGCGTCCATGTCTGACCCGCGCCATCAAACATTCTGCCGCCTAGAGGCGATAAGGCCCTCGACACGTACAACCAAGCACAACATGTTGCAACTTGGGCAAGTTCATGAACCAGACCAGGCGAATGTGGTTACTGACACTCGAGCAACAGACGTCGAGCTGCCGATTGAGCAGGCTAACAGACGCCGATCTGTCGATTGAGCAAGGCGCCCGAATACATCACTCGACATTCTGCCACTTGCCCATTGCTTCATCTTGCATCGGCCCTTGACTGGCGATGCGACGTACACGAAACCAACAAGGACTGGAACAAACGGCCAATATCCTTCCATACCATCCATCCACGACTGTCCTGTACAACAAGACTTTCCTTCTACCTTGTATCTATAAGGGAGGAAGGAGAAGCTGTACATGACCTTTTCGGCCTGTACAACGTGTCCTTCTCCGCGCCGATGTCAAGCTCAACATGGAACTGCACGATTGTATGACGAGAGATGTCCAACAACCACGAGATCAATGAGTGTGCACATTGTGATGGTGTATACCCAGTCAGCTAGCGGGTTCACCTCAACTCATGTGTGCGAGCTGTTGTCCCCTTGTTCCAATGTATCGCTTCTGTCGAAGGTCTTGCGAACAAACACCCGTCGGGTAGCAAGAGTTTGACTTGTAACATGTTTTGTAGGACAGTCATATCAATCATCGCGTTACAGCAGATATCAAACGAGACATACACTTTCTTTGATCCTTTGTCTCGCCAGAGTCTCCAGCTCTGCATTATCCTCCCATCAACTATCAGTAAACCCCTGGCATCACAAATCCCTACCAATATCGCATTCTTGTTATGATGTCGCCATTGTATCCGCAGACAGCTCGACGCCTCCAACTCTCCACAATGTCCATCCATCGTCTATCCTCGCCATCAACTTGTACACCCGCGTTGAACAAACTCTTGTTTCGAATGACTGCAAGCAGTGATTGGGGTACGTAACAGTTGGGACACTGTTGACTGAATCATCCATCGCTCCAGTCAAGGCCTACTGTACCAAGGTTGAACGAAAACGTGTCGCATTATTCAGTTTTCGTCCGTGCCAACCTAGACCACCCTTGATTTTTGCCGATATTCTTCCGAAAAATCACCCGTAGATTCTACACTGTCTACATCATTATTCCAGCTCCAAATTCAAGTGAAAAAGGACTTTGACGCGTCTTGATTGGGCCGTTATCCCTGTTTTCCTCTTTCACTTGAAAGGGGCTACTTGGCGAGACTGCCGCGACTCGACTTTCAGCGATGGCAGAGGCGCTTTATCATCTCATTGGTGCTCTGGTCCTAACCCTGGTCGCCAGTCCGGCTGCGTTTGGCCGCCAACCCCAAGGGCAAGTGGGGTTGGGGTTAGATCTGATGACCCCGGCTCGGGAAAGTCTTGGGGATGGGGTTAGCCTTAGGTGTAGGCTTGGAATAGGTTAAAAGGTAGGTCAAAAGGTAGGCTAGAAGTGGGCTAGAAATACTAGCCTAGGGAATTTAACCTTATGGTCACGAGTAAGTCCACGTTTGTACCCCAGGGTACAAAGTAAGTAAATGACTTTAGGCATTTGCGTAAAGTAAGTAGAACCAGAAGTTTTCAACCCCAGGGTACAAACTAAGAGGTCATATATATATATAATATATATTATATATTGTTCAGAAAAGGGGGCCTATAATTTTCAACCCTGGGGTACAAATCGACGTCCACCAAGTCAAGTCTATAAGCAAAGGCAGTAAGTCTTTGTACCCTGGGGTACAAAAACTGAAGTTGCCAATCTGCAATCAAGGTGACTTACATCATGATAATCTTTCCCGTCATATACATATACCGTGATATATTGGGATATGTCATACAATGCGACTACGAGGCTGTATTAGAACGATTCTTCCCGAGGGACACAGTGGACTTCAATTTACCGTAAGCCGTCAGGGTTCATGGACATAATAAAAATGAGCTGTATATGGCAGGACTGGTATCGGGGACTACTCACATCGTCACCAGTGTCGGTGTGCTCTGTGAGGAGGCAATCGGAACAGCGAGAGTCGAGGCTGTTCATCATCATGCATGCATCATGATGCTCTTGTTGGGTAGGTGGGGGAATCCGACTTATTTATAAAATTCTGGATGACAAGGGGGCAACCCCGGCCTGTCTACGTCTCACTGGTGGAAGCCAGTCCAGGTCCAGCCTACCCTATATACAACCCGCAATAATGCGTTTGTACACTGTTTGCGTGAGAGGAAGAGAGACATAAATAGATACATATATGATACTCAGCTCACGAAGGCCAAACAGCTGATTATTATAGAAGATTGTTGTTTACTTGAAGTATATAGGAAAATGATGGGTTCGGGGCATGAAGTGAAAACTGTTGATCCACATCATCACTTTGATGCAGCAAAGCTGATAACCAAACCAAGGGGAAGTCCAGCATAACGGCGCGGATCTCCACGCGTCGCGAACCATCGGCAACAAGGGTGACTTGACCAGGATCACGCGTTTATTTCTAGCTATTTTAAGTCAAGTCCGAGTTTTTTAAGTTTACAATACACCCCAAAATACTTTCTAATCCTGGCTGACCTAGCTTTGGCTTTTCAATGTGACTGGCTCACGCGTCCACCTCTCCACGTCCATTTGCATGTGTTGCTGAAACGAAGCCCTGCCTTCCCTTATATCCCGTCTAGTGAGATCTGTTGGTTTATTCCAATAGGATATTAAGTTCCGAGTCGGGCGAGATTTGCTGTCAGGCCATTTCTGGACAGCGAAGCGATTGCCAAAGAACTCTATCAACCGTTTGACTGTGACGGATATGTCTGCGATGGTCTGACGCGTTTCTACATCACTACCATCAGGCGGTCCACCTCCGCGGAGCACTAGCGTGATCTCCTCTGCGTTGATGAACAAGAAGAGCTCCTCCAAACGCTTCCGGGTTCGTCTTGCCACGATATCTCCGCCGGGGTCGAATATGGTTGGGATCTATGTTCCCTCTCCATCGCCGATGCCGTCGCAAGGATAGCACGGATTGTCCTCAGTATGATCTTCCCAGTCGTACTTGTCGTGTAGGTTTGTCACGACAACAAGACGTCGGACCAATGGGGCGATGGGTACCGGTTCTGTGTCGATATCGTACTGATCACATTGAAACTCGCATAACCAATGCAGTCTCACCAAGAACTCGTTCTCGCCATAGTACACCTCACGAGCCTCCTTCACCATCTGCTTCCCCTTCTCGTCTTTGCCCATGAATAGCTGCTGAAGCAGCAGAACTCCGTTGGCAATCGCAGGATTCATCTCATGGCCATCATCGCCTTCCTCGATGATGACCCGCTGAGGCTGAACAAGATGTTGCCTGAATACAGACTTGCGTTGCACCAGAGGTAGCTGCGAAAATTCCTCGACAGTCCGGCCCTGAAGCATCCTGCGGACTTCTGTAAACTCCTCCGCGAAGAACTCTGCATCGTCATCATCACCGGGCCTGCCCATTGCGAATAATACTATGAAGGTTGATGCAGAGTGTTTGAAGTCGTTCAGGTTGAAACCTGGGCTTGAAAGATGCCTGTGAGAGAAGGAGGGAAAAGGGGAAGGAAAAGAATGAAACCCTCTGGTCACGTCGACGTGCGGTTGGCTTGCTGACAACATTTGATTCGCACAAGGTGGCGTACTTGGGTCTTGGCCCAGTTTGGCAAGGATGCCAAATGACCACCGCCCCTGGTCTGATCACAGCCCCCACACCCGACAACAATCCCTGTGGAGAGCATTTAACTGACGTTACTGTCCCTTCCCCATCATTTCTGCCCCTAATTTCAATATGCGCCTCAAGTGGCTTCTACCGCGCTTAGGATACGCACGCATCATCATTTAAGAGCACAAAATTATTAGAACTCTGGCCTCTATATATTTTTCGGACGAAACTCAGCCGCGTGACGAGAATTTTGCCTGGGCCAGGGCAGATTCGTCACTACGCATTATTCTGCGCGCGCGACCGTCCAGCGACTCGAGCTAGATGGCACCGCCGCCGTCGACAGTCGTCGAGGCCGGGGGGTCAAAAAAAAGGAGAAGAGATGATGATGAAGCGGATGAGAATGGAAAAAGACTCGGAAAGAAGCTGCATTTCAAAGATGAGGACTCCGTTTGGGAGCAAGCACGAAAATACCGAATTCTGACGGCTCGTATGCCCATTAAGGCTCTGACTTCTACATGGAGCCTGGGAAAGAACCGGCGATTGGATACGAAGCATGTGCGAAACCTTTGCGCTATTTTCACACAGGGTGGACTAAATCGAAGAGCGGAAGAGAATCATCTACTGGTCCTCTGCAGTCGAGCTGATGTGGCGAGGATGATGAAACATCTTCAGCGTCGAGACCTGTCAACCAGCCCCGAGATTTCCGAAGAACTGCCATTCTTCGACGAATGGCTATCTGTCAACCACGGTAGGCCAGTGGAGGTCATGGCTGGACAACATCGCATTAAGGCGCTCGAGGCGTACGTGCAGGAGACGGGCGCTAACGAGGAGGAGCTGTGGTGGACCTGCGAATTCTACGACAAGGGTGAGTTCCATCATCATCGGCCACATGACCGAGCCCCTTCCCAGTAGGAAGTCTGAACCTAGCATTCCAATTCAGCTAATCATGATGCATGCGTGTAAACAGATACCCTACCACTGAACTTGAATCTCAAACTTCGGGTTAACCGACAGGATCCAGGCATGGCTGATAGTCATGGCCAGGTCTGGGTGCAAGTTGTCGCAGCATCAAGCCAAGACCCCAAACTGTTCAGCGGGACAGCTGTCCAAGTCAAGGACCAGATGACTGACGTCCTGCAACTAGGGAGTGATAAACAGTTTCCCACCCGCCGTCTGGCTACAATATGGAGAAACAAGAGATGGAGGGAAATGGCCACGCGCTGGTGCGAGACGTCTATCGGTAGAGCCACCTTCAAGATCTCGACATGGGACTGGATGATCAGTTACAGAATCGACGATGTAAGTGAAACAGGACTAGTGACAGTCGACCTCATTGACTAACGAAAGCTATGTATGTAGTACTGGTTTGCGACATTCCGCAGTGTATTGCAGACGCTATCTCAACTTCCCGGTGATGCTGCCAACGAAGTAGAGCTGGCGGACTGGAAGAAGATGTCGGAGTTCCTCGGCCCGACCCGCACAAACGATCAAGTCCGGACACTTTTCTACCCGCCTTCATTATCATCATCACCGTCGTCGTCGGCAGCTACGACTCGAAGCACCAAACGTCGACCCGGCTTCCTCACTGCGATAGATGACGCGAGATATGAAGAGATTTACAGCAGGATTCTCATGACCTCCCGGCTACGGTTCACCAATATCCACCGTCTCATAAGCCTGAGCAAAGACGATGGGAAGGTGCTATTTCAGGTCATGAACCATGTTGTTGCTTGGCTGAATGCTACTCCTACCACGATCTCCAATCAACGTGACAACAACAAACCGCCTCTGCGGGCTGATATAGTAGCAAAATTGAACCACTGCTCCGATCGAGACGTCCGTGAGGCTGAGAAGAGACTTGGTGTCTTCGTATGGGAGCCAGACCACCATCACAGCTCAACGCCCGAGGCGGCTTCTATACTCTTGCAACATGAAGTCCTCGATTTTGTCCTTCAACGTCTCGGCGACTTCAAAAGTCCGTCGGTCAAGCTGTATTTGGAGCAAGCACCCAGACAGGTCGACAGCGCTCAATACACGAAGCGCTTCACACACGAGACGTGGAGCGAAGTACTGACGATGGTCCAGCGGTGGGTTGGGCACGACTTTTCTTCAGAGTGGATGAAGCGGCCTCGTAGCGGTCGCACCCTCCATCATGACCAAGCTTGTAGCGCTGATACAACGTCTTCTCGCTCCACTCACCTTGTCCTGACTAAATCGTTGGGGGACTATATTAGAGATGATCCGGAGCTTGGAGCCGATTCAGCTTCTATCGTGATGGAAAAGCTTGGGAACGAGGCCTTCGAGGCTGTGCTGAGTCGATGGCTCACTCAGCACCAGCTCCAACTTCATCCTGATACGGCGGGTAGCCATGAAAAAGCAAAAATTGGCGTCCCGGTGACAGTGACCGGGCCAAGAATTTCTCCCAACCTGTATGAGGAGCAAGTGGTCCCAGCGCAGGAAAAAACAAAGAAAACGGGCCATAATGATGGTAACCCTGTTGTTGACTGTGACTCTGGCACTGACTCCTCCGACTCCTCTCCCGACCCTGACCTCAATTCTGGTAGGGTTGCATCGCAGCCAAAGAGCCCCCGAGACATCGAAATTATCCAAATCCCGCCACTGGTGCCCCCAAGAATCAAGTCAAAGACGGACAAGGAGCGACATCATCATCTTGGCAAGCCACAGCGGCATTCTTTGCCAGAGGCGAGGCCACCAGGACAACGACGTAGAGTAGGGGGATCAGACAGGGGGACGTTGCGAGCGGGCGCTCCCACCTCTTCAAAGCAACCTAACATTGTAGCAAACTTTCAATCGGCCGAGAGTTTATTCTCGCGCAGTTTAACCCAGAACGACATACCGGGATGAAATGCAAAATAATGAGCGGCAAAACCGTTAGGTGTCAACTTGGGCATCAAATCGTGTAAAATAAGCCTGCATGGTCACGCGGAGTCGAGGCGAATTAGTGCTATGATGAGAAAGCGCGTAAGTTCAATAGAGAAGCATAGTGATCATGGCCTACCTACGTCGTTAATGTGATCGGTCGAGACCACGATGTGATTAGGACTGTTCGTACGAATACGATCGACAAGGAGTAGGACTCAAATTAACTTTCACTAAACTCAAGCTCGTTTCGTAAATAATTTCAACCCCAGGGTACAAGTGGCCTCACGCTCTTAGTCGGTGTGATTGTGGCTTTTGCGGAAATGAGCACGAACAGGGGTGATGTGATTTGAAGCTCACCCTTGCAGTAAATTCACACATGGCTCGTGGTGATCTCCCGAGGATCCCGCCATCATTTCTGTAGGTATGCGATGCAAGCGGCGTACATTTACGATGCGGCTTGTTGCTGTCCAGCCATGCGGTGCTTTCGATTACCAATCGATGGTCTATCCGGTTTCGAAAAACAGTATTCCATATTGATCGACACGCTAGATAATCGTCGACGCGATGGATGAGCACGATATTCTACTGGACGAGATCGCAGAACCAGAGGATTGCGTCCCTGTGGGCGCTGCTGAAGAAAGCAACGATGATGGCATTGAAAGCTTTGCCGGCACCGATTTTGTCGACGAACTCTATACGAACGACGACGAACTTGATGAGCATGGCGTGAGAATGGCTATTGAGGCTCAGGCCACGAATAAGGACGACTTCAAGATTGATCATTCCAAGGGAAGCCTTAGGATGAAACGTCAGTATGCAAGCTTGCTGTTCCAGCTAACTTCTATGTGTTGACAATGGCGGTGTCTACTCCAGCCGAAAACTTCATATCACGAACGAACGCACCCGATTTTGATGCAGCCCAGGCGCTCGAAATGTTTCAGCGAAGATACACGATAGACTACGGAAGGAAGGCGTCCGGGTCCAGGGCTGCTAATCCTGAAGATAGATACTTCCCGATCTTTCACCTGGATATGATAGGCATCGTCGGCCGGCCTCTACGCCCAATCACGAGACGGAGCGGGTTCTTCGACAACGTCACTTTTACTCTGAGATACTGGCACTCATCGTACGCTGGGAAGCACGTGTCGACCAACCTGTCTTTCGATATTCGTAACCGAACCTTTCGAATTGCGACTGCAGCATCTCGTGAAGTCTGGTTCATCGTGATGCACCCAGTACAGAGCCAGATGGACGACTTGTCTGGGTCGCACGGCCAGCGCCGACAACGGCAGAAGGCTTCCCGTCAAAGCAGCGCCGTCGAGCGACACCATGCCAAAGCTCTTGCTGAATACATCGTCGAGGTCTTTACGGATAGTGAACTCCTGGGGGAAGGGGTTGAGCCATCATGGGGCTTGAACGACCGGCGCACGTCGAGTCTATCGTATGACAAGTGGACAACCTTCCAGACACTCTTCACGAGGAATTGGAAGACTTTTCCCAAAATCACTCATACGACCGCTTCTGGGTTGACAATGAGCCTGCTTTCCATACGTATGACTGCGGGGCTAATATTGAGATTGAAGTCAATGAGGAGCTCAAAGACCTACCGATGGAGACACGCTTGCGATCCGAGAGCGAAGATGACGATGATCCGGATTCAGACTCTGATTCTGAGTCTCAGTCTGAGTCTGAGATCGAGCCCGAGCCCGATTCTGAACTTGAGCCTGAGCCTGAACCCGAGCCTGAGCCTGAGCTTGAATCCGAGATCGAGCCCGAACCCGACTCTGAACTTGACCCAAGCGGTGCAAATGCTATAGATGATCATGATGACGGTAATGACGGCCAGAGAGATAGTACGAGTAGTAGGGACGAAGCGCCGACGGAGGGTAACCCAGCCGACCCCGAGAACGATCATGATATCTACCAAGAGCACCTGTATAGCGATGGACTTGAACATCTCCGTACCGAATTGGAGAAGAAGTACAACATCGACAACATCGACCAGATCTCCTACGCGTTGGCAGCGGACGTCAACTGCATCGAGCGTAACCCCTCGATCCGAAGCGCTTTTCAGCAGGATGTCGACGACGGGACATTGTCGCTCCTAGCAGACCGGCGCGCAATCGTTCGGCATTTTGGCGGTTCGAGAGGTTTCACTTTTTATCCCCTCGCATTCCATTCCAGATATGGGAACTTTTCTTCACCACGTCCGCCACCTTTCCTGGATGATGTATGCCTTGTGATGCGCGACAACATGAGCTATCGCAACAACGGTGCTGACGATGTCCTGTCCTTCGGCTACTTTCACGCCTACTCTAACATCAAGCGGACGATCCGACACAGCCCAGAAGACCTGCTTCCCGCTCGAGGCATCGCCACTGGTGCTCTGACCCTTCCTCCCAGCGAAGCGATACAAAGAGGGTACATCTCCGCCCGTCAACAGCGACTGCTGCGAACTCTCGCTGGCGAGCAGACGCCTGACCAACCGTCTCTGACCATGCCATTCGCGCGTGAGGGCCATCGCATAAGAGCAGCCATGTCGCAGGATCAGGTCGCTTTCCGGATGGAGCAGGTGGTGACCATCAGACCAAGCAAGCTTGAGCGTGGCCACCGACACTTCTTCAGTGTTCTCCATCCCATCTTCCAGCTCATGCGATTCTTTCTCAAGGAGAAGCGGGCATACACTACTGTGCTGAGGAGCTTTCTGCCATCCATCTTCCCTACCATTCTCTGTTCCTTTGCCAAGATGTTCGAGCTCGGCCTGGCGGAGATGCATCGGAGATTCCTACTCAAGAATTACTAGCAGAAACGCATTGCGTTTCCTGTTTTTGACCAATCATCGTCTAGCATTTTCGCCCCATATTTCCCGGATGGAAACGCACTGCGTTTCTTGGACCGCACTCATGAAATTAGAAAACCTAAAACACGAAACGCGTCGCGTTTCCGTCGGCTGACCCTTGTCAAGTTGTTGAACTAGATCACTCCAGACCCAAACAACGGCATGATTTTGCTATTGCTTGCTGGATATGACATACCTATCGTCTTCGTAAAACGTCTAATCGATATTCTCCGTTTCATCCTATGTTATTACTTTTTCTAAGCTTAGTCATAATGGACCCCTTACCTGTTCAGGAGCAAAGTACTCATCCCATTTTATCCCCAACAAAGGTGCAGAAGCTCGAGACGCTCGGCCTTTATTACTATTACTTATCTTATCTACATCATTATCGATCCTCCCACTTTCAGTGAAAGTGGACGTTTTGCAATACTATTGGCTGGTAATCCCTGTGATAACCCCGCATTCCACTTTCACCTGAAAGAGGACTCTGAATAACATACCCCCAGCAAAATGTAAGCCAAAGTGGTGATCTCGTCATTTCATTGGTCGACTTTGCTTTTTTTTTTTCCCATCAGAGAGTTTCAACTTCAAGCTATGTGTCGCACTGAGCGTGCTTAAAGGGTTAGAGTGAATATGATGAGCAGCAGTAGTGAGTTGATTGGTTCTATCTTCAGTGTGGGGTATTCCATCCCACAGGTTTTACTTTAAATCACCCAGCTTGATTACTAAGGGCTGTTGTTCCTGAGGATCATTGAGACCATGCCCGGCCTGCGACACACCCCCCCAGATTTCAGTCTGTATCAGATGAGATCTGCATATCATCCTGATCGATATCCTCCTCTGAAACGTGTTCTGGATCAATCCGCAGTGAGATATCAACCAGACCCAATTGTTTCACGAAGTGAGAATGCTTTTCTGCTGAAAGAGGTTTTGTGAAGCCATCTGCAGGCATGTCTGTTGTTGGAACCCATTGAACTGTAATTTTGCCGTCTCGATGGATCTGTCTTAGCCAAAAATTGTGGATGTCGACGTGTCTTAACTTTGATGTTAGTTGTGGTCTCTCTTTCTGGACCAGTCCCACTGTTTGTTGATTGTCACAGAGGATGCGTGGTTGGTGTTCTGGATCGAATTGTATCTGACCGAACAGTCGGTATAGAGCTATTGTCTCCCTCGCTGTATGAGACAGCGATAACAGTTCCGCTTCAGTCGTTGACGTGGTTACAGTCTTCTGTTTTGAAGACTGCCACATGATTGCCCCGCTAAACAACTTCATGAGATAGCCCTGGGTGGATCTTCGAGTCTCTGGATCATCCGCGAACGATGCGTCGCTTGACTGCTGTAGTACTTCATCATCGCCTGTCTCTACTGCTGTGGCCTTATCCACAGAGCCCGAGAACTCGATGGCATAGTACCGTGTGGTCTGGAGATATGAGAGAACTCTGTTCGCATACCGCAGGTGCTCTGGTGAAGGGTTCATAGCGAATTGGCTTAACTGGCTAGCTGCATAGGAGACATCTGGTCTTGTTACTACTGCCGCATACAGAACTGATCCTACCTTTTCTTGCATCTCTGTTATCTGTCGAATAGTGGCCTGTCCTTCGAAAGGTTGGGGACGGTACGACGGAATGAGAGGAGTTGTCGTTCTCATTGATTTGTCGATCCCGAACTTGTTACAAAGTTTGTCGATATATCCATCCTGGCAGATCCAGAGCTTCTTGGCCTTGGTATCTCGAAGGATCCTGATGTTGAGGAAGGTGATTGCTTCTCCCAAATCCTTAATCCCGTATTTGCCGTTTACTGCTGCTTTGAATTCGTTGACTTGTTGGAGGTAGTCAGATTGTGCGATGATGAGAAGATCATCGACGTAAAGAAACAAGACAAGATGAGTCTCGTTGTTAATGAGAATGCATGGTTCATCTGGGCATTGTTCAAATCCCAGGTCTTTGAGGAACCGTACAAGTTCATGGTACCACAGTTTTGGTGACTTACGCAGACCATAGAGCGCTTTGAGCAGTCTCCAGACCTTTCCTGATTGACCATATCCCGGTGGGCATGTGGTGTAGACCTCCTCGTCCATTTCAGCGTTGACGAAGGCGTTCTTGAAGTCAACTTGGTGACATATCAGCCCAAACGCACAGACGAGAGCCATCAGAATCCGGAAGCTTCGATAAGCACCGGTTGCTGCGTAGATATCTTCACCAGAATGGTGCTGAAGATCACCTCTGACACAGATGCGGGCTTTGTGACGAATGAGATGTCCTGTATCATCCAGTTTGTAGGTAAAGACCCATTTGAGCGGCAGTATCTGTTTGCCTTCTGGACAATCAACTAGTTGAAAGGATTTCTTCTCCTTGAGTGAGTTGATCTCGGCGCCTGCAGCTCGTTTGAAGCCTTCTCTCTCAGGGTGCCGTTTTAGTTGATGCCAGAATTCAGGTGGTGGTAGCAGGTCCCTCCGATGGATTCGGATTGACCGTGCAGCTGCGAAGGCGTGGGCGATCTGATGTCCCAGCTTCGCGCGTTCCAGTCGTAGAGCGTATGCCTGTCTTCGTGCTCGCTTCTGAACTCGATGTAGGGTGGAGCGCGGTTTGAGTGTTTCGATTGCATCCTGACCTTTCTGAGACAGTTTGATGTTTCTCCCAGAAGTTGTCCGAAGGTTCTGGAGCACCTCGGCGTCCGTTGTTCCTTCCTTTCTGGGCGCCTCTTCTCCTGCCATATTTGTCCGAGGATGCGATGATGCTTGATGGAGAGCTGCTTGATTCGGGGGCCGCAACACGTCTGGCTGTTCAACCTGTATTTCCCCTGCTGTTGCTCGTTCAGGTGAGCTTTGTGGTGTGAGAAGCAACCCTAGTGGAGGTGGCTCTACTTCTGTTTGGATCGAAACAGGAACTGATGTTGCTATATCCTCCGTGATAGGCAATGGCTCAACATCTTCTTCGTCCAGATCAACTTCGTTGACCGTAATGGCGAGAGCCTGTCCTGATTCAGGACGAGTTGTGGCAAGCTGTGGATCGTACATGACTTTCTCGTCAATTTGAACATCACGAGATACAATAACACGATCGAGGTGTGGAATCCAAACTTTGTGGATATTAGTTGCGTCGAATCCGACAAGCCATCCCGTGAGCGCGTTTTCTTGTAGTTTCGCTCTGGCCGGACGAGCTTTCTTGTTCTTGATCAATACATAGGCGAGAGAGCCAATGATTTTGAGATGTGAGAGGTTCGGCTTTCTGCCATGAACCATCTCAAACGGAGTTTGCCATTGTTTTCGTTGAACCGGGATGCGATTGAGGAGGCGGGTAGCATGAGCAACGATGTAGGGCCAGAGTTTCTGAGGTAGATTTCCCTGTATTCGAAGCTTGCGAGCGATAGTCATGATCACCCCCCCAGAACGTTCGGCAGGACCGTTCTGATCTGGCGTATCTGGTGGAGATGGATTGAAGATGATTCCTTTCATTGTAATGAAATGCTTCCATTTCTTACCCAGACCTTTCTCGCCATCTGATCGGATGTACCGCGTAGTGAAACCCCAGTTGTCGTTTGTAATGGCGAGAAACTCTTGCGTAGCCGACAGGAGTTCCTCTTGAGCCTTGTTCGGGAGATTGAAGGATACGTGGTAAGCCGAGTGGTCGCAATAAAAGTGAGCGACCCAGGAGTCGGCGTTGAAGGCTTCCTCCATATCGACAAGGTCGAGATGTATCCTTTCAAAAGGGTAGGTTCCCCTCCAGGTTGGTACACGTGAGATTTGCTGGTGCGCCTGTCCGAGTTGGCATTCGGGACAAAGCTCAGATTTTCGTTCAAAGTCGTGAGTGCCAAGTGCGACTCCTTCGACTACTTGAGGCACGTGTTCGAGAGCTTCCTTACGGATATGGCCAAGCCTTGCGTGCCAGATATCCATAGATGCTATTGCCACTTGAGGTGTTCTCGACTTGGTCGCCATTGCAAATGACTTCACAGCCTCTTGGTGCGACTTTGCCTTGAAGACAGCGTCCTTCATGCAAGGTTCGACCACTCGGAAAGCACCATACTTTGTTGCCTTGAAGGCATTTGATCCATCCGAATACTCCATCCAACAGGTCCTAGTATTAAAATAGAGGCCTTGTTGTTCGAGAGAGTGCGTGTTGATGAGGTTCCAGTGGAATCCGGGAACATGGGCAACATTCTCGATCTGGATTAAGCCTGGACCCGATGGGGTATCAACATGGACTGTGACATTGCCGACACCCGTGATGTATGTGCCTGAGTCGCCAAACTCGATGACTTCATTTTCCAGAGGCTTGTATTTAGTGAAGCGAGATAGGTCATTGCAGACATGCGTATCCGCGCAGTTATCGAGTCGAAAGCAGTCGCCGTACTCGTCTTTTGCGGTTGTGCTGAGTGCGAACTTTGACGTAACAAATGCAGCTCTTGATTTGCGTGGTAACGCGGCAGCAGTGTTTGAAGTCTCGTCTTCTGTCGGAGTCTTGTGTTGATTCTCCGTACTGTCAGACTGCCAGAACTTAGGTAGGTTGATCTTGTTTCTCCTAAAGTTCTTTTCGATGTTTGTCCGAAGCCTCCTGCTCCCTTTGACTGCAGTGATGACTTTCGATTGGACTTGGATGGCTGGTGTCCATCCTTCTGGTGCCTTCGAAGGATTTAGGTAGTAGCAGTCAGCATACTTGTGAGACATGCCACAGACGCACTGTTGAGGGTTTGTGCTCGAAGATGAAGGTTGTGTTCGCTGTCTTTTCTGCTGGGGCTGGCTCTCCTCGTTTTGCGAGTCCCAGCCATAGTCATGCTTCCTATCTTGGAATGTGGCATGGGCTGCTCGTCCCCTAGTAGCGTTCTCCTTCGGTGGTGCCATTGTTCTGAATTGCCTAATACAGAATCCGATCGTGATCTTCTTCTCGGAGAGGGTTGGGTTGAGCTTGCGGAAGGTCCTGAGAGCTCTGTTCGTTGTATTCTGAGCTTTCTGAACAATAGTGGCATCATCATTTTGATCATTTTCGTCCTCTTCAGAATCAGCCGAGCTTGCAACGGTGATAGAGCCGTTACTGGCATGGTCAGGGTTAATCTCGTTAAGCGCGGTGAGAAAAGCGTTTGAGATCTTCTCCATTGCTTTTGCTGCCTCCCTGATGAGGTTCTTCTCGTTCTCAACCTGAGCTTCTTTGGACTTCATGTAGTTGTAGAACGGTGGGTTGACTTCACGAGATGCTTCAATGAACGCATCACAAATCTGTGACTCGCTGAGATTCTCGATCTTGTAACGCTTGGCGTTGCTGACGAGAGCAGGCCAGCGGCTAAGCCATTTGTCAAGACTAGTGTTGCCAGGGCCTTTCTTAAGCGATTCGAACTCGGTCCTGACATTCTGCTTCTGATCTTTCGCAGTGGGTTGGATGCTATCAGCCAGCGCGATGAGTTTGCCGCGGACGTCATGGATTCCGAGGTAGTGTTGCTTGAACTCCTGGCACACCGTGAGGTCGATGCGATCAGAGACCTTGTCATATTTCTTCTTCTCGCTCTCGTAGATAGCCTGGAGGCTGTGGTATTTCTGGATCGTATCCTTGCTCGCTGAGTCTGATGGTTTGGTCGCAGTAAAGACCAGGTTTTCGATCCCTTCTGGATCACAATAGTTCCAGACATCATTACGCACGGCAAGGTCCTCGATAGAATTAATCCAGTTCGTCCAGTCTTCACGGGCGTTGAGCATAGCGAGGTTATGGTCTTTGATCGACATCTTGTGTTTGATGATTTTTGGTAAAGGCAATGTTAACTTCACTTTTTAGTTGACTTCTATTTAATGCGTTAGCTTCCTTTTTTATTGAAATCATTATGAAAATATCAGTTTTTCTGAGTCTTCTCTGTAGTTGCTGCTTTCGCGGCTGGTGATGAACCCCGCAGTAAGCATAATGCAACCGGTCCAACTTCGTTCCGGTTTCTCTGAAGAGAATTTCCTGTCGGAAGAAAGATTTCATTGCGTCCAGGTTGACAGGAAAGCTGGTAATGGTGATAAATATCGCGTGCGACGTAGCGAAAGAGTCTCCGGGCTCATAACTGTCGCACTGAGCGTGCTTAAAGGGTTAGAGTGAATATGATGAGCAGCAGTAGTGAGTTGATTGGTTCTATCTTCAGTGTGGGGTATTCCATCCCACAGGTTTTACTTTAAATCACCCAGCTTGATTACTAAGGGCTGTTGTTCCTGAGGATCATTGAGACCATGCCCGGCCTGCGACACTATGCAATGCCCTATACGCGGCGACGCGCGTATGTCGTGTACCCTGGCTATCGACCTGCGGAGGCATATGAGCCCAACGAGTTACAAATCTTCATTGCCATCATCATCTCTTTGGAAATACCAATCACGACGACAGAACGGTCACATCATGAAGAGACCATTCGAAAGCACTCAGACTGACTATGTTGCGGCCACAGGCACAAGCGAGACGACCCCATGGCTACAGCACACACGCTGGGCTGAGCTATTCCGGAATAGATCACTCGAAATCATTGTCGCCACGGCGAAGCTACCGGCCTCGCAATGGAGTAGAAGATACCTACTTGGTCAATGGCAAGGACTTTATATCGGGAGCTCTGCCGAAACTGAAGCCCAGTTGCAGGTTATCCTTCGCGGGCTAGACTTGATGTTCGACAGGGCAAGAGCCACGCTTGATCGCACACCCTATATCCAGAGACCCAAACAACTCAACCAACTCAACGGACGACCTATATTGAGTGAATTGGCTTAGTAATCGCCGACCTCTCGTTGAGTTGATCAACTGAACGCCTTCGTTGAATGGATTGACGTTGAGTTGGTGTAAGGGAGCGATCATGTGACTTTCATACTTTATGAATATTCTCACTTTATGAATATTGTGTAAATAGCTTAAGTCAGAGTTCTCATTAGGAATCTCTTTCTCTCCTCGTAAACAGTCATTTTACCCAAGTCGCACTCGACCTCGTTCGTGCTCTTGTCCCGTCCCAGTTGGCCTAATTGACGAGATATTCGCAACATGCCCCACCAACTATTCCCACCCTTTCTCCTCTTCTGCCAGCTCTCTCGCTCGGCCGAGAAATGACGCCATTGACTCTCTTGCGCCCGCCTCGCTTCTGGCGCTGCTCTCGACCTTGATTTGCGTGGGAACGAACAGAGGATCCAGGTCGTCGATTATCTTGGCTTGTATCCACGAACGCAGCACTAGACACATCCCGATTATGTCGACTTCAAGGCGGCTGCGCAGGGGAGTCACCAATCGACCTGCGGCAGAAAAGAGCCTCTCGCACTCGGCTGACATCGGCTGGATCGTGAGGAAATCAAGAGCCATTCGAGAGAGGCGGGGATATTGAGCTCGGTTATCCTGCCAATATGCGATGGGGTCCCGAATATCGGTGTCTGTTGGAACCCAGCTTTGTTGCCACGCCTCGTACTCGTCCCTCGGGGACTCAGGAGTCGCAGAAGACCTCATCCTCGCTGGCGTGGTCGTAGGCGTCGATAACCGGCTTGATGGCTCGTATCGTGACTGTTCGCAGTATTCCTCGAAGGCATTTTGGTACTTCCTTCGCCGTTTAGCAACGGGCTCATTTCCTGGGCTCAATACCACCTCGAGGTTGCGATATTCGGTCTCCCATACCTCCTGAACCATCTCTTTCGCAGTTGCGATCCAATCCGGATGTTTTCCCCAGTGTTCTTCGAACCAACCCCATCGATACGCAGGGTGGAGAGCCAACGCCACGTAATATATTGGTGTCTCGTCGAGAATTGTGTAGTATTTGTTGAGCTTCTGCCACCCTAGGTTGATGTTGATCCTGAAGTGTTCGGGATCAGGATAATCCGCCGCGAACGCTTTGTACTCCTCCAGTTTTGCCATTAGGAATTCGAAGCCTTGGATGACATCCCAGATATTTCCGTACGAGCCGACCCACCCTCTCTTCCGTTTGCGTTGAATACCGTCTCCCTCAAGGGTTTTGACGGTGACCTCGTAGAATCCAAGAATCGTGGCGAGGTGTTCGAGGACGTCCCAATCCTTGTTTGAAAGCTGATTTTCGGATAGGCAAATTCGCGGTTGAACAGCCGACCTCCTCATCAGGCCCGTCCTTTTCGACCTATTGTCCTGCTCCCAAGCCTGTTTGTGTTTAAGAATCATCACATCGAGGTAAGGACGGAGTTTGATCGCGCGGCGGATCATGTAGAGCTGGGACAGCCATCTGGTATCGTTATCGACGACGATGTTCAGAGGCTTCCGCGCTCGAACTCTCGGATCGATAGATTGGTCCATATCAGCCTGCTGAACACCTCGAAGAAGGTAACTCAGCACATCAGATCTGTCGATGTCAACAACGAGGTTGTGGAGCTTCCCGACTGGCCCTCTCCTCCTCCAAAGATCGTGTTCAGTTTCAGATAACGCTGCTGCGCCGGAAAGCTGATTCTCAAATGCCTCTGGATTGGAGCCAAAAAGCAATGCTTTGGCAGAGAGGTTGAGTATGTGGCCAAAGCATCGACCTCTGCGCTTGCGTCCATCGAAGCCCAACTCTCCTCCGATTACAGCCATTGCTGAATCGTTGTTTTCGGCGTTGTCAAGCGTGAAATACCCGATCTTATTCTTTATACCATATGAATCGATAATCTCGAGGACTTCTGCTGCAATATTGGTGCCAGAATGGCGAGTAGAGACCTCGGGTACTCCAAGGACGATTTTACAGGGATTGTTCTTCTCGTCTTGGAAGAAGCACATAATCCCATATAACGCGTGCCGATTTCCGGACCTCCAGCCATCAAAAGAGACGTGAATTAGGCCGGGATAGCTCTGGAGGACCTCCATAACCTTCGTATTGTGCTGCTCGTATGATACCACGATTTTCCTGCGAATAGAGGTTGCGGAGAGATTGGCATCACAGAGCTTCACGCAAGGGTTCAGATATGCGAAAATCTTCCTGAGCTTGTCGTGTTCTGCCGTTTCGAACGAGAGGTTGGCCTCCACGATCCATTCCATTAGAAGTCGTTGGAAATGCTTCTTGTCGAAGTTCTTGATGAAGCCATTCGCAATTGCTTGTTCTCTAGGCTTATTGGTATCAAGCTTCATCAACTCGGCGATGGATGACTGTCCCTTGGCCTTCCTGTGACGGTACAAGGGCACGAACGAGGTCGGGTGCGACTTGGGTAAAATGATTGTTTACAAGGAGAGAAAGAGATTCCTAAGGAAAGCTCTGACTTAAGCTATTTACACAAATTCATAAAGTGAGACTATTCATAAAATATGAAAGTCACATGATCGTTCCCTCACACTTCCGGCCCTCTGCTCTTAGCTGCGAGGCTGATTTCGTCTTCCCTTCAGGCGCACAAATCCTGTGATCGTCATAGAGGTGGTTTAGGGTATTTTGGATGCCCGTTGATGTGAAGGTCTTTGGCTTAAGAGTGTTCTTGCGGATGCAAATTTTGCAAACCCACTTCCTGTCGTTGCCTTTCTGGATATCGTACCCATACTCCCAGGCCCAGGAATTAGTATCTCTAACCCTTTGAGACCACGTGAACCCAGGGAAATGGCGCCAAAGAGATTCTTCATATTGTCGCTCTTTGGTAGTGGAATCTGGCGAGGTGGACTTAGAACGTCGCGCTGGCGAGAATGGCGTGAAAGCTGTAGAAGGCGCTGGAGACGACCTAAAATTTCCATCATCGTCAACAGCAGTGATGGCGTCAGAATCTGACAAAATACTCATCCTGAACTAGTTACACAATGCAATCGGTGTAGCTGTTGAAATCGATGTGGAAGTTGGAAGCAGAATTGAGGGCAGAACAGAGGCTAAAAGGAGGTGGCGGCCAGGGAAATTAGGTGATCTGCCATACGTACAAGCCACACATAGCCTTAGTTACGGGTCGCTGTTAGGATTTATACCAATCCGCAGTTACAGTCACTAACGGTGGCTAGTAGACCCACTTTATATCAACGAAATCAACGAGATCCATCAATTTCAAGGTAATATTGAGTTGGCAGCTTACTAATAAAGTCCTCCATTGAGTTGGTTGAGTTGGCCGTTGATCAACGAGTTGATCAACGAGTTGATTACGTTGAGTTGTTTGGGTCTCTGCCTATATCTCACGCTGTTGGCTGAATACATATGCTAAAGATGCTTTTTGGCCGCATGGATTCCGGGTCATACCAAGCTTTAAGAAGTATCTGGCAATATGGAAAAGATTCATCTGCTTCGTATTTCGCGCTCTGCAATACCCGTCTCGGCAGCGTAAGGAGGTATATAACTTGTGTTTGGGATCCGATGAGATTAAGATGATGCAGCATATATTATCTGCTCGGTCAACTGCAACTAGGAGAGGATGGCAATGTCAGCGACAGCTCAGACAGCGAGGGTGACGAATCTTATGCTATACCCCATTCGGAGAAATCATTGAGCTTAAAGCCTTTGCCAAGTCAATTGTTAAGAGAGAAGGCATCCCCGGAAACCTGTCCTGGGATCCAGACGGGAAGTCATTTATAATCGGACATGACATCAAGTTCAAGCTTTCTGAATTTTGCGGAAGATCTGCCACATCGCCATTTGTGAAGACATACCGGGCATCCACGTGCCCAACGCCAGGTCTTTCATATCCCGTTCTACTTGATTGCTCCTCAACAAGAAGGAAATAATACGGCTCTCGACCAACTTTCTTCGTCGCGTTGAAGGTCTTGGAATAACAACTCAGCCTTGGATTTCAAGCCTGTTGATCACTTCGAGCCATACAGAATAAAAGCCTACAGATAATCGAGAAGATATTCAATTATTACACTATACGAATGCTAATACATCATCCTTGATTCTGCCACATTTAAAAGTTTGCATTATCTCTCCTGCCATGAGCCCATCAACCTATCATTCATAACAAGATTCCAAGACTCACCAGAAGCCCATAGTATATAAGTAACGCTAAGAGTGTTTTGATATGTGTTATTTAGAGTTGAATCTGGCAAGGAGCCGCCGCCGCACCCTGCGCACCCTCACCACGACTATCCTCAAGGCTCATGGCTGAGGAACTTGCGGAGTCCATCTCGCGGATGTTCTCGGGCTTGGATGATAATGCTCGAGTGAGTTTCGGTGACAGAAACATCGAATCACCTACGTGTTACCTATACTGTACCAGGAGTTACTACTTTTGGCTGAAACACTTAATATAGGATCTGTAGATAAGGCATTAGGGACTTTTCCAAGCTAACAGCAGCATCTGAGATTTATCTCTTATAGGTAAAGTCTGACCAAGTATAGAAAACCATCCTACGTTGTCGTTCATCCATTTCTGGTGCCATTATACTAATGGTTCTAGAAGCACCCATCTTAAGAACATTTTTCAGATATTTTCTTTCCAATCTCCCTATACCTCGAAGGAGACGAGCAAATGGATGCGACGGACCATGGAACCAGCTCACCAACGTTTCGACCTCGATAAGGAAATCCATCAAAAAGGAATACTCATATTTTGGCCACAGAATGTCCAACTTGATAAGCCTGTGGCAAATACGCCAGAATCTGGTTATCATTGTATGCTGACAAATCTGTTGAAAGTTTTGTGCTTGAGAGACAGAAAGCCCAATAAGGAAGTTCAACTCCAAATGGGCCCTTCCAATGGTACTAGAGAACTTCCTAAAACATTCGCCTCTGAAATATCCTTCTGCAGCTTGATATAAGTCGGCAACACTCTGCCAAGAGAGACTATAGTCTTCATTGTACTTTGGATGTATCAAATCTCGGGCCTTCAGCTGTGTAGTCGTAGCAAGAGGCTTGGGAAACAAATGACCGACAAAGACATCGATCGAGTGCAGGACAAATTCTTGTAAGCGAAATGCTGTCGGTGAGGCGGGTTGCTTGTTTATGGGGCTTGAAGAGCGAATAACTTGATCAATGCGTCTCTCCATTCGGAAAGCGCTGCCTTTCCGTTTTCTGGGAGGTTGTATCAAAGGCTTTGCAGACGCTTCATCCTGCCGTCTTTTATAGGTTGACAACCCCCAATTTTTGAGACGAGTCCTGCATGTCTTTTCCCTAGGAATTCGACTTAGCTGCCGGTTTTTGGTCACTGTAATGAAGCGAGTACCTACGTAGAAATGATGTTGTGTTCCTCACGAAGGATGGACCTTAGGTGCTTCAAGTCTGCGGCCCGATTGAGCCAGGCATGCGTGATCGCAGGCCTCAGCTGTTCCCACACTTCACTACTCGACGCTGCAGTGTATGTTACCAAGCTTGCGGACATGATGAGCGTTGGGATGGTGGTGAGATTCATGAAAAATGCAAATTCGACTTGGTCAAGTAGAGACTCAGATCCCGCCACAAAGACGTGTCGTAAATTGATAGGTCCGATATGGTAACGCTTTTTATTGGACGTATGAAATGCCCTCGCATAATCACGAGGCTCTAAATTGATAGGCTCTGGGGTTACATGGTTGTAAACCAGGCTTATGCAGAGGACAATGGCTGGCTGCTTCGTGATTGGACGAAATCCAAATGCCCTCGCATATGCAACGCACCAGCCTGGCTCAAAACTTGAAGTTGACACAAGACGTACGCAAGTTGTATGTACGATGAAGCCTCGTCTTTCACGTCTTTATCAGCGGTCAAGCACTGCCCAGATAACCATAAATAGAGCCCATTCCTCACTACTCAGAGCAGATAACTTTGGTCCAGCTTTTTTTTAATCTACAACGCATCACCTTTACATCGAAGTAGTGTTACAAGCACCAGCCAGAAAAAACACCATGTCCAATCCTCCCGTTGCTTCATCAGCCCCCTTGAATGAACTTTTGGAGGGCTATGCAGACGTCTTCGACGCTGTTGACAGCCTCCAAGAGGCTGGCCTGGAAAGGGAACTCATACCTAAACTTGTCGTGGTAGGAGATCAGAGCAGCGGGAAAAGCTCTGTTCTTGAAGCTATTTGCAAGATCCCATTCCCGGTGCACGAGGATCTTTGCACCAGGTTTCCAATTGAGCTGGTTCAACGCAAGTCTGAACTGGAGTCGATCACCATCACTATTAGTGTTATCGAGAAAGGTCTCAATGATGACGCGCTCATCGGTTTCAAAAAAGAGCTTTCTCCGCTAGATCCTGAAGGCTTGAGAGTCTCCATCAAAGAGGCCTCTAAACTCATTCTGGGCACTCCAAACGCGCCTTCATCTTATCGCCAGTTTAGTAGGAACATATTGAGGATCACCATTCTAGGACCTGAAAAGCATCCTCTTACATTAGTGGACTTGCCAGGGTTCTTTCAGTCTTCAACCGACACTCAGAGCGAGAAAGACCGACATGTCGTTGAAGAAATTGTTGCACCCTACTTGAGGGAGCCACGCAACGGTTTGCTCCTCATCATGCGGGGTTCCACGACTTGGGCGACTCAGACTGCTCCTTCACAAGTAGCGTGTCCTGACGTTGATCCTGCCGGGAAAAGGACCCTCGGAATCTTTACTCATCTCGATAATATAGATTCCTCACGCCTGATAATGGACAGGTTCAACGGCCGAACGAAATGGAATCCCAGGTACGGCTGGCATGCACTTAAAAACCTATCGGACGAGGAGAGGCAGAAGGGCCATAATCGAGATGAAGTCGAAAGAAAGTTCTTCGCAAAAGGCTGGCCCCAGATCGACAGTTCCTGCAAGGGAGTCGTTAATCTTCGTCCTCGACTCAGTGAGGTCTTGGCGAAACAAATCAGAATTCATCTTGGAGACTTGATCAGTGAGGTGAAGTCAGAGATCAAGAGCCTCAGTCTCAAGATTGATAAACTGGGGAAGAAGAGGACAACTGAACAGGAGCAGCGAAACTATCTATCGCAAATGGCTGGACACTTCCAGGAACTATGCACTAACGCCGTGTCTGGTCGCTATGGAGAGGGCACGGCATCGAAACAGTTGCAGCAATTTTTCTACGACCCTGAAGACTCGGAACAGAGAAGTCAGGACAAGCGACTTCAAGCCGTGACCCGAGCTCTGGGCCAACTCTTTGTTTCAGTGATGATTGAAAGAGGAAAGAAGACCGAACTTGATGAGTCCGATCCAGGCAAGAAGGTGCCCTGGTCTGGAGACTTGCTCGATCGGCTATCAGAAATCGAGGCCGAAGCTGCTGCTGCTGCGGCAGAAGTTGAGGCTGCTGAATCCAAGGCTAAGCTTGGGACTTCTGAAGCTGAGGCTGAGTCTGAGGCTGCCGAGGCTGATGCTCCAGAGTCGGAGTATAACAGCGATGACGGGCCCGGTTTTTCAGCGCCCACATTCCTTCGTGAAGAAATCCTCAATGAGTATAACTCATTCTCATCCCCAGTTAAAATCAGTTTCAATGAGTTCCAAACTCAGGTCCTAGCTAAAGCTGTCCGATGGAGAGGGACTGAAAGCTTGGATGATGTCAACCCTGCCATGGTCTCGCACTTGTATCGTGACCAAACTTCACGCTGGCGATCCATCGCTCATCGTCATCTGGAATTTGTCTGGGATTCAGTAACTCGATTTGTCAACCTGGCACTGAAACACTGCGTTGATTCATCACTGCTACAGTCCCTCGAAGACCTTATCATCAAGGACCGCCTTGACAAGCTCCGTCTGAGTACTGAGGCAAAACTTGAGGAACTTCTTGCTTGTCATGAGGGGACAAATCCCGCCTTCCACGATTTTCTGAGGGAGTTTCAAGATGAATCGCTAGAGTTTAGTAACCGAATTGCGCCAAATAGCTTCTACGCGAAAAGGACTCTTGCAAAACGGGTCGAAGACACTCTCTCATCTGGGGTGTTTGAGCTAATCTTAGAGAGAGCTTGTCGAACCATTGGCTGGAAAATAAAGCCTATGGACGAATTTGCTGACTTTATCATGAGCCGCGTCAAAGAAGTTGTTTCGGGTTCAACTTTTAATGAGCATGTGCGAACTGACCCATCGTCGAGATACCTGCAAGACAAAGAACGAGGTGCAGTGCGCCGCAACATCCTGATGATCGAGCGATACTACAAGGTGAGTCTAAAGTGTTGTAGTGCTCAAATCACACAAGCTCATTATATCATAGCTGTCTTTGATCTCACTTATATCTTACGTCAACGCCATGGTGATACATAATGGCCTTCTTGACAGAGTGCCTTATGAGATCTTTAGTCATAACATTGTGTCAGAACAGACGGCAAAAACGATCGCCGATATTGCAGGAGAAAAGAAGAAGGACGCAAGACAGCGTTTAGATTGCGAGAAAAAGTTGCAAATTCTCAAGCAGTCGTTACATATTCTTGAGACTTTCCGCATCAACTAAGTATTGATATTAAAGAAAATCTTTTCGTAAACATGGGCTTTAGGTCCCATATAAATATAACCTGAGCTTAAGCCATTTCCCTGAGTGTCCCTCTTAATCTGGATAGAATTCTGGGCCTTTTAACGTCATCTGAGGCTGGCGCAATTTAATCTAACAAGTTCTACCAAGATTCCGGCTTAAACTACCTCTTCTTTGTATAGGGACCCCAAGCTTGTCCTAACGGCTCACAACAATCTACCCATCATATATTTGCCGACTCACACTAGACCCCAAACCTACGATGAAACCTATTAATAATATAACTCATGTATACAATAAGGTCTTTAAACTTATATTTATCTTTGTATCGATAAGTTCATATTCGTCATTGTGGTTATATTCGTCTTGCAAGTTGTTGACCTTGCTGTCGACTCAAGTGTTGCAGCCAATCAGAATTTAATGGACAAAATCTGACTGTTTTTGGGAAGGTGGGGCTAAAGTTGAGCCAATCATGAATTTCTCGGACAAAATCCATCCATTTTCGGAAGCGTATGGCTACTAACCCATATAGAGCCTAGCGTATCATTCCAAGAAGCTTTCCCAAAAGACGAGTTGTGCAACGGAGGGTGTGATCAGAAGAGATTTCATTGCGCTGCCTCTTCTCTCTAAGGAACGACGAAGGTCGGTCTCTTATACTTGTGTTCGACCTGCTGATCTTTCAGGCAGCAGACTGTTGCCTGCAATATGGCGTTCACGCTGACCGTGAAGTTATTCATGATGATCGTGATCGATGCCCCACTTCTAACACCTGCCGCTCTAAGCTGAGTTGAGCTAGGGGTGGTGTGGGGCAAGGTACGCGGTGCAGGCTTGTGGGCACTCATGAGATAGGACAAAGTCAACCCGCCATGTCCAATCATCGTTCTTGGAGAACGGCCGGACCTAAGTCCGAAGAGTAAAAGAGAAAGCTTGTTTGCCTCAGGTTTCCAGAAACAATGTTTCCCGTCGGCTACTACACCCACATTTCTCCCCTCTCTGACCAGGCGGGGTCGTCTCTGGAAGGATATCTATTTCTATCCTCAGACTAGAAGTGAGTTTATTGACACGAGACCCAGGCTCAATCAAAAGCTTACATCGTGTGTCTTACTGACCCTTGTTTCTGCTTACCTTAGGGTCGCACCTTCCTTCCAATAGGTAAACGTGCAGTCTAACTGTCAACTACCCCCTCGAGCTTGACAAATATGTCTTCCTTTGAACCAACAATCGCCGAACTCGAGGCGGTTCAGAAGCGGATTAGCGAGTCACTACAGGAGATCCAGAAGAAGGAAGACGAATATCAAGTTACGATGGACCTCATCGAACAGGCTTCTAAATCCGACCGGGAGCAGATGTCGCAGAGCGCATCTAGCTCTAGGAAACGCAGGGGCAAGCCCGATGTTGTCGATATAGATGAGAATCTCGAGTTCCTGAAAGGCAGGCTCTTGCAGATAAGGGAGGCGATCCAATTGCAGTATGTCAAGTTAAACGAGTTACAGAGTCAAGAGCGAACTTTAAAGGAACGGCAGTTGCAGGTGTAGGCGTAATAGTACCGTTTCGCTACTCTATGAGTTCCTAATTTGCTCTACCTTAGCAAGCCACGCCTGGTTTGCTTGGGATCGTTGGTCAATAACGAATAGTCCCTGATCCTTTAGATACTGAGTATATCGTCTCGACTCCTCAATTCGGTTTTTGACCTCCACTGCAAGTGTCTTTGCAATGTTTTGGCGCTCAAAAAACTCGGGGACGACGCTGGCACGATCACCTCCAAAGAGCCTGGGAAAAATGAATTTGTAGTATACACGGATGAGACTGGAAGGATGGCGGAATATCTGGGCGATGGGGAACGCTAAATCCGGTAGATCTTTCCAATGATCTCTGAGTTTGGCACAGCCCCTGGAGGTTACGCTTTTCTCCTCTAGCACTTCGAGAAACTCGGGGTAGGTCCTGTGATGCGGAATCGCTGCCGCTGCATCAAGATCATGGCCAGTAATCCACGGCGGTGGCGTGAATAAATGCCGCGGAATTGTGCCTGCGAACTCCCAATCTATGATGCCACTAACACGAAGATCTTCCGTGACAATGATATTACCGCATCTCAAGTCCAGATGAGCCAGCACAAAGGGGCCGTCGGACCATTGCGAACGGATGAACTTGGGGAACTGGTTTGCTAGGCTGTCAAGTGCAAACAATTCCATCTGCGCCTGCTTACAGGACAGGTCTTCAGTGGGGAGGCGGTATGTTTCCGATAATATGTCATATTGGTAGGCCATGTACTGTTTTGCAGAGGTGAAAGTTCTCACACTCCCTTGTTCCTGGCAACATCTTTGGAGCTCGTTTGCAGCCATAGAAAGGAGGCCACCAACAACAGGTTCTGATTCATTCTCGGGGTTTGGCATCAGGGAGCCCGCTGTAGGAAACTCCAGCTCATGGAGCTGTACTAGGATGTTGATAAGGTCGGCGTAAAACTGCTCTCGCTGTTCCCTTGTTGCTTTGGCAAGAATTCTTATGTCCAGCGACTGACCAGAAATGTAGTCGCAAATTAGGAACGCTTGTGTCGTTGAGTCACCTTTTATCAACTCTGCGCCTTCGCCGTATGCGTGGACGTGCGGGATGGGAATCGTTGTATTGCGTTCTAAATATCTGTACCGCCAGTCCCGTTAGCTATTGTCAAGGAAGGGGATCCTAAGATCACGTACCGCATTGTGGCAACCTCGCTCTGTACTTTGTCCCATACATTGTGAACAACCGGCTTAAGAGGAATTCTCACGACCCATATCATGTCATCGCCATCGAATCGAACGAAGAAACAGACGTTGAAGCTGCCTCTATCGCGCCTGACGACACTGCAAAGCCGTTGATCATTGTGTTTAGAGGCCAGGCGACAGATTGCATCGTCGCTGATGGATTCGATGAACTTTTCGATCTTTTCATCAAGTTGCTCTTCTGTGGGCGGGAAATGGCCTGGCCTGTCCTGGTCAACTTGGGCTTTGGCAGTATCTTCATTTGTGAGACTGATAGATTCATTCGTCTGTGTGTCGGGTTGTCGTATTGTGGGAAGCGTGACTCGGTCAATCAATAGAAGGCCCCAGAGCGTGGACAGGTGGAGAATAAATGACGTCCATCGCGCCACAATGAAGCGACGTAGCTCGAGCAGCATTCTTAGGAGGTAATGTTATGCATGAAGTCCTGCATAGCTGGTGACGAATCAGCAGATTCAAAGAAAGTAACGCTGAGGCTGTCAGCGTTTGCATGAAATCCCATGTGTTGGTGTCGACGGTGATTTCTTGGAGCGACCTTCCGCGGCAGCGGATTGTGGCCCATTCGGAGTTCGGTTGAACTTAAACCCAGCGAACAGACCATTTGAAAGGTATGAAGCAGGGATAATTGACACTGTGAGAACATGATCTGTGCACGCCTAATCAAGCACGTAGACCAGAAATGCGCCGCATTTCCACTTCTGCACCAATCAGAATCTCCATTTTCTTACCCCGAATTTCCCCTCTGGAAAATGCGCCGCATTTCCATCTGGGCCTGTAAACCGAGAACGCGAAACGCGCCGCGTTTCTTCCACGAAGGCCCGTGCCAACCATGTAGACCACCCCGCTCGTAGACTTCACAGCGTGTAGTAATTTCCGTTATGCCGATTAAGAGGAAGGGAGTAGCGATCAAGCTCTCTCTTTGTTCTTGGCTAAATGTGACTTCATAGAGGGTATCCGATCCTCTTGCTGTTGGAAAATCCGGGAATCCCCCTTCCCTTCAGGGTTCAGACTGTTAGTCTGAAAGTCCTAGATTTAAAGTTCAAAGTCCTAGATACAATCATCTAGAGATATAAGCCCGAGAAGAACTCTCAGCTCAATAAGAAACAACCAAGTTTTACAAAAGATACATTTTCACCCAGCACTACTGCGCAATATAAACAACACTTGCTGCCTTCTCAACTTTATCAATATGACAGGCCTCGCGACGTACACTGATGCTATTGTTACATTGCGGCCGAGTCAGCTCCAAAAGCTCGAGAGTCTCGGCTTGTACTACAATTCGCCAGAGCCAGCAATAATTTGTATCGAATGCGGCTTCGCCATTAACCCTACGTGCGCGCCGCGTCACCCGGGCGACAGGCATCATATACCCAAGTCTGCCCGCCGTGGTTTGAAGCCTCTAATCTATTCTCTCGATCTTCCAAACCCAGAGACACTTCCACTGCGATCAAACCGCTCGCTGCCTCACCCAAACCTTACGGTATACAAGGGTTCGGCCTGTAAACATTGTGGTATTCGCTCTATCAGCGAAAAGGTCTTACTAGCCTATGTGAAGTCAAAGCACAGCGAAGAGATCAAGCTCGCAGCTCAAAAGCAGACCCGATACTAGCTCCGTGATCATATCCAAGAATGCCACCTGGCCATCCATGCTCGGCGAAGCTATGCGCCATACGAGAGAGGGAAGTGTGACGGCCCGCGAGTGGATCGATGCAATCACAAACCAGATGGCAGAGGCTGGCATAGACTGGGTTCCTGGATACCATTGCCGACGGCTGACATCACGGCGCGTCATTCAACTCGACAATGGCCAGCGTCACGAGCGGCCAGTCATAGTATTAACTGGACCACCAAACAGTCTCAAAGAGAAGCCAAGGCAGCGGAACTGCGTCTGATAATTATGGCGGCGGATGGGGAACCCGCCATGAAGACAAGCAGGAAGCGAAGGATCAATGTAGGTTGCAATTTACCGTTCAGGAAAGTGCCCCAGATGATACAGGAAGGGTTCGGTAAGCTAGAGAAGAACTATACCAAGACAGATCCGATGGCGGTCCGACACATCAATCGGGCCAAGAGCTGTTTGATCAAATGCTTGGGTGATCCGCTATGTGATATGATGCTTCTACTGGCTTTGACATTCGGTGCTTGCACGGTGACGCCGCACATCGACGAGCGGGGAACCGAATTCTATCCGACTGCAAAAAGAAAAGATCTAGACATGCTGGCGGGAACCATGATTATACGAATGCTCTGGTTCATGAGGAAGGAAGAATTTCCGTGGGAGGATACTGAAGAGAAAGTGTTATCCGTTGGGAAGATGACCCAAAAGATTGGTAAGTAGAGCCAGTGTAGAGCGGACTAGCACGAGCCGGCTAACTATTTTTCCCGTATCTTATCATACTATAGCAAACAGAGGTTTCAACAATCGTGGGCTACTCAAGCTCGGATGGGTGGAATACAATTCGATGACCGGTACCCGTCGTCGGACGCCGCGAACAACAGAGTTGAAGCTCAAGTCGATAGAGGAGCTCTACGATGACCGTAAGCGCTTGGTTTCTGCCATGAACAAGGCAGAAAAATTTATATCCTTGGTGTTTGGAAGTGACGATGAGGTTTGGGTGGCTCGATGTTCCTCGATCATTCAAGATAGATGATAGTGATTGAGATGAGAATAGATAAGGTTCGTATCTAAAAATGGCCGATGACGGTTAAGCATCTATGCACCCACTCTTGTTTAAGACAAGTACCCGATCGTTACCGATCTGAAGCAGTTGATATAACTATCGACCGTATCTCAGCTGGCAGTTATCGAGCAATCGTATTTTTCAGTGCAATGATACGGGTGATGGTTGGAGGACATGGACGATATGAGAGGATTGCGATGCTTGACCTTTCTCTCCTAGCATCGTTTTGTCATTTCTTAGCCGTAGCGAGGGGATCTAAGAACCACGAAAACGGTGATCTGAAAATCTAGAGTCATGGCCAGAGAGGTTTCGCTTTCTTGGGTGTTGCTTGGTTCTTATGCCAGTGCATGAACAAGTCATATGTCAAAGAATTTGTTTTCTGGAGGATATACTACACTCGTTTCTCGCTCACCAAGTTCGGGTGTGTATAGAAAAACTCGGTGACGGCATCACGTAGCCCCCTGTCTTCCTGTATTGTTGATGCATATGCTTCCCCTACGGCGTCAAGGATTCGATCTGGTTGTGAGTTATATTGTAGGGTTCTTTTGAACTTCACGAGTGCCAGCTCTTTGAGGGCAGGCATGTTATAGAACTCAGCCAATGCGTACACCCTAACATGAAATATTGGGTAAGAATCGTCGATGCTGTTCTGGTCCAATGGCGATGGCGAAATCGTACCTTCAGCCTCATCAAGCCTGGTATCTTTCGTCGCAGGACCTCGGTAGCTACTACGATAGTCTTGGCGATAACAACTTCGATGGGGAGAAGTCCAAATAGATGCAATATAACTATAAGAAGTTGATCAATTCAAATCTCAAATCCTGCTTGTAGCATCGTTCACATCATCGCTTGCCCACGATAGAATGACTGCCGTCTTTCAACCCATCTGGCGCGTATAAACTCAGTTCGCTTCTCAAGGTCTAACATAGTTCGGGGTACTACAGAATACTCAAACCCCACATCATTCAATAGCCCACAAAAGTCTCGAAATACCTGCATCCATTCATCTTCACTGCCAGGCATCAGTCGCACGCCATCGTCCATCAACCAAGGCGTGCCCGCTTCGCAAACCACGATCAACGAGTTTGCCATTCTAGCCTTTACCTCCATCCAAGCAGGCTCCAGCTGCATCTCGACTACCGCATCGGTAGAAACGTATCTTTTTGCATATACTAATGGGTCGAAACCAGAGCGATCGGAAATAAACCAGCTGGAGTTTCGCAAAGCTTCCTTTTCTGCCGAAGCTTGAGCTCCAAGGATCAGTTTCTGTAGAGCAAGACATCTACTAGTTGACGAAGTAATGTCCTTGGCCGAGAACTTGTGTTTGGCAAGGACGGATCGCGCGACCTCGGAGATGATCTGGGGGGTTCCAATCGATGTATCCGCGGGCCAGTAGTCTAGCTCGCTCTTTAGTTTTTTGACTAGTGTCGTTTTGCCTGTAGACTGTGGTCCGATAATGTAAATGTTCGGAATGTTGGCATCTGAAGGCATGATGACCGCGATGAGTCGTTCAATTCGCAGCCTGATTGAGAGTCTTGGTGGAGAGGGGATTTGGAGCGCGTAAGCATTTCTATGTTACACTGGCACAGGCACCTGTTGGTTCACTGATGACCTGATGACGCGTTGAGCGTTGAGCGTGACGGCTACACCACCCAATCATCATAAGCCGTTTAAGTTTGAATCCAATTTCATTGGGCGACTGTATCACAACTTCCCTACCAATCTCAACCCGTTTGTTCTTTTCAATTGACTTCAATTGAACAAAGGAATCAGAATGCCGACCCAAGGCGACGTGAAGAATTTGCAGAATTTTCGTCATACATTATTGCCGATCTTACAGCTCGATGACAATGATTGGACCTTTCGCATTTCCAGACTCCCATCACCTTCCATGTTGGAGCAAGCCGGCTTTATCAAAGTCATCAGTCTTCACTCCGACCTGAAAGAACTCAAACAATCGATGACTCTCACCCTCCAACCCAGCACCCCAAATCGCGCCATAGCAAATGACCCCCTAGATCGCTTCATCGTCCTCTCCCTCGAAGCTTTCCGCCCTCTCGTCAGAGGCCCCGCTGCAAAAGAACAAGGCCCAGCTCCAGATCTGCAACCCCGCACTGGCCAAGAAGTCTCAGATTACAGCATCCGATGCTTGAGGGCTGGCATCACATTGAACGATGTGCACTATAATTTCTATGGGCATAGTAATAGTCAACTAAAATCAAGATCATGTTTCCTTATGGCTGCGTCGAAAGAGGAAATTTCGAAAAAGACCGAGGCTCTGGGTGACTTCAGTAAGATGAAAACGGTGGGCAAAAAGGCCAAGCGTATCGGGTTGCTTTTCTCATCAGCGGCAACCGTTATGACGATTGATCCTGATCGATGTGAAGATATTCCCGACGTCGAATCCGACGACTATATCTTTACTGATGGCTGTGGGCTCATTGCGCCAAAGCTTGCCAACGACTTGGCGCGACGAACTCGGATACTCTTCCGGGATGCGCGATATACACCGTCTGTCTTCCAAATCCGATACCGCGGATATAAAGGTGTGGTCACAGTTGATCCTCGTATGGCAAAGCAGAAGGCTTTGTTGAAGCTCCGAAAGTCGATGAAAAAGTTTAATGGTGGTGAGGATCATTCATTCGCTGTGGTCGAATACTCTAAGGTAACGCATCGCTTGATTGTTTGTTCTTGTATCATACAGGCATATCTAACACTGTCGCTCAATTCCAGCCTTTCTCTTACGGGTATCTTAACGATGAAACTATCATCCTCCTCCACGCCCTTGGGATCTCTCAAGAGACACTCCTTTCCAAGCAGCGCGATCACTTCCGATTGCTCAGCAATGCCAAATTCGACTTCCGTGACGCGTTCCGCTTCTTAAGCTACATCAACCGATCTGATCTCGCCGAGCATGTGCTCCTCGACGGAGGCGACAAGATACAGCCCCAGATCAAACGCCTCATCAATGCCGAGCACGCTAAAATGCTGAATAAGAGGGACGAGCAACGATGTCGAATCTTTGTGCAAAAGTCACGACTTATATTTGGCGTATGCGATGCTTGGAATGTGTTGAGGGAAGGAGAGTGTGCGGTTAAAGTCACTCTGGAGGAGAACGGACAGCCATATGCTCTGAAGAATACTGAAGTTACTGTTATTAGAAATCCATGTCTTCATCCTGGAGACTGGCAGAAGTTTAGGGTAGTTGAGCGTCCGGAGCTGTCGCATTTAGTGGACTGCATTGTATTCTCAACTCGGGGGATACGGCCGGCCGCGGATTTCATGTCTGGTGGTGATCTCGATGGTGATAAATGTAAGGGATGAACCTTTCACTATCAACACTCCTTACATCACTCTTACCAGATAGCGCAAAGGCTTACTGACTTGGCTCAGTTTTCGTTTGCTGGGACAAGGACCTGATACCATCGACTGTCTCAACTCCAGCTTTGTACCCAGGAGTCAAAGAACCTATTATTTTCCGCCCGATTACCGACGACGACCGCCTTGTGTATTTTGCCAGGTACACCAATGCTTCCCTCGGTCAAGTCAAGAATATCTATCTTGATTGGGCCCGAGTGACTGGTCCTATGAGCGCTCAGTGTCAGGAGCTAAACCGTCTATTCTCACAATGCGTGGACGGTAACCGGATCAAAATCCCAGATAGGCTGCGATCTCCTCCTAGGCCGTCAGAAGATGCGCCACCATTCATACTCGATGTTCTTCACAATGACGGGAAGAAAAGAGTACACGATTTGTCGTTGCCGTCGGAGGCGGATCTAGCAGGATATGATGTTGATGCTATACAACTATTGCTTACCCGGGATGATATAGCTATCAGTGAGTTCGAATGCATCAAGTGGGCTCATGCTTGGTGTACTCAGAACCAGATGTCATTTGAGAACCTGCTGCATCTCTTTGACTTTAATGTTCTTACCTCGGAACAAAAAGCATGGATCCTCGCTCATGTCCCACCATCTCCTAGTGTGCCTGCCCTGATCACCAATGCTTTATGTTCGTCCAGCATACTCGAAAGAAGCGAGCTAGAGAAGTTTCAATTGGACAATCCAGGGATTAAGTGGAAAAAAACGTACGACTCTTCTGTGGATCGCCTCGCTACATTCCACGACGCCATCGCTACTAACCTGGAGATGTTTCATCGCACCATCATGGTTTTTCAACCTCACGAACGATTGTCGCTAGCCATCTACATACCCAAGAGAATCCAGCGCTCGCAGGATTGCCAAATCGATAACGTCGGTCGACTTTTTGCATTTCCGCATTCACAAGGACCACAGAAACAACATCGTCTGGCGCTACCAACCAAGATGCAATATCAACTGTACTGCGACGGCAATTTGTTTCAGTTATTTGAAAAGAAAAGATCAAACTCGTGGGTCTTCCTCACCCGGCCGGGGCATAATGATGAGGAATACCGGAACATTCAGAACCAGGGAGACAGAAGAAGGAAACAACAAGCCGTAATCGACAAGGGAAAACAAGCAGAGGTTTGCGCAAGTATAGCTCTGGACAAATTCAGTAGAAGTCTCCAGACACACATCGGAAGAGTGAACCGATCACCAGTTACCGCTGCAGTAAGCTTACTCGGCAGAGTTCACTTTTGAGAATATAATGTCACTGACTTCACAAAGGAGATTTACGTCATCAGCAATCGAGACGTTGCATCAATGCAGAATCTTGATCTCTGGCTGGAACAGGTCGATACAACGGAAACGTTGTCGCTGTTCCCGCAGGAACCAAGAGAATACTCCATCCCGACTCGTAGTGATGTTATTTTGCCCTCAGACCCCTCATGGCTGATCGAAATTATTACCAATGAGAACTTAGAGCTACTGACACGGTTAGAGTCGGTAAATCAGCACAAGGTTGTCTTCGAAATGGTTATATCGACCAACGATAAGGGATTTTTGTTACAGTGCTTTCAACATCTTCTAAGCAATATCAATGATACTGCGGTCGAGGCTAAGACGTTGATGCGGACGATGGTTGAGACCTTGTCTACCGAGCCAACATTAGCAATAGCCTTCGCCCCTTTCCTTGCAGATGCCGATAGGGTACAACACCATGATCTGGTTCTGCTGTTGGAAACATCGCTTTTTCCAATCCTACGAGCATTTATCCTCTCGGCAAACACCGTGGGCCATCTTATCCTGGACCCTTTGCAAAAGATTCTCTCAAACATTCCGCCCGGTTCCTTATCTCTCAATGATCTTGCAGATATCGTTGATCTTGCAGCATTAACTTTACGATCCACAGATCTGGCGCTGGATTTATTTCTTGACTGCCTGCAACCCAACGTGACACGATTCATGACTGCGGACTCTAAATTGGTCCAGCATCTACTGCGTAATCTGTGCGCAATTGCGTTGGATCACATAGAAGAAGCGGAGAACGTAGCCAAGCGCTTACCAGGTCTTTACGAAATGAAGTTATATCCCAAGACGAAAGATGGCAACATTGTCGAGATTGATTTCAGAATTGACACTACTGGCACACCCAAGAAATCGTCACATGTACGATTGACAACTGCTTCCCTCCCATCAAATGTGCCGGTGGGCACGAGATACTCGATTGATGCGCTAGTGGAGTTCTCCGAGATTGGTCGTGCACGCTTCAAGTGTCTTCATCCCCTTCCGTCATACTTTGCCGACTGTTCGTGGGTTTTAGAAGACTGCGGCCCAGTTGTTACTTCAAATTCCATGAGTGATGCTGTGAAGCACCTCAATATCTATCAAGAACAGTGCTGTGGAGTAGCAGACATAATTCTTGGTCTCCCGTCACCTTCCCCAATATTGCCTAACTCAATCCATGCATTCAGGAAAATCTGTAAGCTGAACGAGAGCCAGAACAAAGCGATTCAGCTGTCCCTTACAAGTCCTTTGCTTTGTCTCTGGGGTCCTCCAGGGACTGGAAAGACCGAGACAATCGTTGAGATGATATGTGCCTTACAAATAGCTGATGTAAAAACCCGCATTCTGGTCACAGCTCCAACTCACAACGCAGTGGATAACTTAATGCGACGCTATATTCAAAGAATCCAGAAGCAGTCTTTGGCTGGAAAAGTCCAGCCTACTGTCCTGAGGGTGTCTACCGAGGTAGGCTGTATCAATTGCGTCAAGGTATCTTCACATGCTAATTTGATATAGGTACGCAAAGTTTCAGATGACTTGCGGAGGCACACTTGCGATGCAATGGCCGGGCAAGAGATTTACTCCAACCGCAAGGTGCTGGAAAAGGCGACTCAGATGATTCAGCATAGCGATACAATTTTCACAACGTGCATCGGAGCAGGAATTGGCTTACTTCGTTTGGAGCAATTCGATACAGTCATTGTTGATGAGGCATCTCAGCAAACGGAACCGAGCTCTTTAGTGCCACTTGTCAAGGGTTGTTCGCGCGCAATACTAGTTGGTGACTATGTACAGCTCCGGCCAACGGTCAATCAAACAGCCCTTGCTCTGGACTTTGACGTCTCCTTGTTCGAGAGACTTTACACCAAAGCTAAAGTTGAAGGTACTAAAAGCGGTTTAAACGCGCTGATGCTTGACACACAGTATCGGATGCATCCTAAGCTCTGTGATTTCAGTTCGAAAGAATTCTATGAGGGGAAGTTGAAGTCTGGAATCAGCATGTCAGATAGACAACTTATCACATGCAGCTTCCCGTTCCCAAGAACGACAGCACTAGGAGAAAAAGACCATCCTCTTGTATATGACTACGAGCGGGCTATCTTCATCAGTTGCGAAACAAAGGAAATGCCAGGCCAAAAGTCAAAAGAAAATCGAGGTCAGGCGGAGCTCTGTGTGCAGATCTGCAACCTCCTCACGTGCCCTCCTACCAAAGAAGGTACAACTCATTCAATCGCAGTACTCACGCCTTACACTCGCCAAGCCGAAGCTCTAAGGCGTATGTTATCTAGCATATCACAGAAGATTGAGGTTTCCAGCATAGATGGGTTCCAGGGGCGCGAGGCGGACATTATCATTTTCGTCACTGTGCGTTGCAACGAGCACTGTGAGATCGGCTTCTTGAAGGATATGCGTCGGATGAATGTTGCTTTGACACGTGCGAGATCAGCGCTTATTGTGGTAGGGAGCCGGGCAACGTTGACTGGAGGGATGGCAGATGAGGAGAGCTCGATGCTGTGGAGGAGACTACTGGGAACACTGACGGAAGTGAAGCTGGAAGTGCCTAATCTCGAAACTACAACCGAAAGAATCCCTGATTTCTTGAGTGTACCATGATAGCTCAATTGAGATTAATTCTTGCGTATCAAGCAGACTTCGTTCCTGACACTGGCTGTGATATATGGGGGGAACCTTTACATATACTTCTCTTTGTAGACTTTCTCTCGGACCATGCTGCTCTGCAGCAAACGTGTTATTGCAATAATTCCAAGTATATTCATAGATTTCTAGGGGCTGATATGCAACTCCTTCCTCGGAAAATGTGAAAACGAAGTACGCATCACCGTTGACTCTATCGGCTGGACTGGTTTTGCTCACCAAAGACCGACAATCCATTAGCCCTATGGGCACTGAACTCTAGGTGTATAGACTGAACATCGTATCATAAGGACTGGTAAATGCCCTAAGAGCCAATAATGCTTTACCCACGCATTCACAAACGAAAACGTAAGAAGTCTTCAAAGTAGAATTCAGTCACACAAGTCCTCAGTCTATCACATGGGCTCCTGCACTGGACTTTCGGTTCATCGGCCAATAGTTTTTCGTGAGTGCGACAAGCGGAACTCCCACGGAGTACGGTCAATACATTCTTGGGCACTTCAATTCACGCATCTCTAAAGTTGCACTGCCCAAATTTGTCTTGCTAGTATGGAGCTGATGCCTCTTGTGTAACGCTTCTCAATGGGCTCTCAGTTGACGTCTAAACTCTAGTACGAATGCTAAATTTACTCCACATGACGTTATCTATAAACCCTCTCTGACAGATATAACCTTTTCCCCCCTTTCCAATCTGAATTACTTTCAATCTCAACAAGATCCCATAAGTTCAAGCTCCATCCATACGAAAACGTCCTGATTCGTCTCATTACTTAGAGTCGTCTCGAAACCCAGCCTGCATACTAAAAGACATTGTAAAAGGCACTCCATGAAGCCACTATCCTCCACAACGAAGCTCTTTTCCCTGATCGCCACCCTGGCCATCCTTTTGACGGCGATTTCCGTACGGCGTCTGTCAAGCTGGTTGCGCTAGCATTGTTATGGTTTGCTACGGCGCAGCCGGGTACACCTGGGGTGCTACTATCGGAGCTGCAGCCCCGGCATCAATCGTCGCCTGTAACAGCGCGTTTGGGACATGCTCCGCGGCTTGTGCGAAAGTAGCCTTGTTGGCACCCACAGCATGAAGAGACTCTGCGCAGAGCAGAACAAAATGTAGAAAGTAGCAGTTTGGATCTGAGGTTAGATTGTCAAGCGGAATGGTTTGTGGAATAGGTACTACCAATCATTATGTTAATGAAAAGAGTATTAACGTACACGATAAGCTTGCGCAACAGACAAGCATGCGCAACAATCCACTTTTCACCTTAAAGGCAGTTTTTTAAATAATCTTCAAAAATTCAAATTAGACTTCAAATATCTAAAAGTTTTAATAGCTTGTATTTAAGTCCTAAAATAAGCTATATTAATTTTCTTAGATTTTTTAAAAATTCCTATAACGTAGTTGATAAGCGATCCGACCGCACAAGTGATCCGGCCAGCTTAACTTACACCTTAAAAGCTGTTTTTTAAAAGCTTATATAAAATTTAAACTAGGCCTAAAATAGCTAAAATTTTAAAAACTTATATTTTACTTTATAAGAAAGCTATGCTATTAATAAAATAATTCTAGCTAATTTGTAATATAAATTCTATATAAAAAAGCTTATTAATACTCTTTACACTGTATAAATAAGCTTTAGTATATAAAATAAAATAGTTAAAAATCTTTAAAAAATACTTTCTTATATAATAAACTATACTATTTTAAGAAATAAGTTTTCTAGATTTTTAGGGTAAGTAGTTTTTAGCTGCACAGTATACTGTTGCGCATGCTTGTCTGTTGCGCAAGCTTATCGTGTACGGTACATGAAAAATTAATGGGTAATGGACAAGTCTAGAGCTGTCAGACATTACGTGTATTCGGTTCATTGATGTGAATTGGTGTGTATTCATGTTGTGTTCTGTTGAAATCTGCCCCTTAGAGGTTTTACCATTTCGGCTGTAATCTTAAAGTATCTGTTGAATACTGGTGAAAATGAGACCGGCTAACCGGCTGACCGAACTACCGGTCAGAGAGCTGTCTCAGCACTGTAACAACCTCTTAGATAGGTCATTACTGAACAGATAGAAATAGGGTTCCAACCCCACTATCGGACAGAGAGCGGGACACACACAACAGACCCCTATATCTGACAGTATCCCTGCTTGCACGTGAGGCCCCAGCACCTGTTCAACAAGAGCACGTTCGGTTGTGATTACTGTGGTATTAGCAAGGTCGTTTCCATTATTGAGAACAGAACTTGTTGTCTTTGAATCGTGATAGCATTTGTCATGAAACTCGGACTGGTTTGCAAAGGGTTTATCTCAGGTATGCCATTTAATAACTACCGGTAGTACAGGCGTGACTGTACATGGTTAAGTTTGAATAATAACAAGACTGCTTGGCAGGCCATTCGAGAACGGCGCATGCATAGTAATCTAACTGAGTGAAAGGAAACGTCTAGGTCGACCCTGTACCGTCTTAAACACTCCCAGCTTCCTCTTTTACAACATTATCGCGAACTTATTGAGACCTCGCATCGCACGACCGATGAGACTTCATGAGACTTCACATACTGTATACTTAGGTGACAGCCCAAAAGGCATACGTAGTACGCTCGGAGAAAGTAGTGAAGAATGTGATGAAGCTGACCTGCACTGTCAAGCCTAGCACCATTTGAGGACTAGTTTGCGTACTTTACGCTACTAGGAGATACACATCCCCAACGATCGAAAAGTCGTGATAGGTGTTTTCGCGGCCTAAAATAGACATCTACCCCGCTTACAAAGTAGATATATGTATTTATACAACACTGCAATTTCATATCTGTTGACTTGTTCTTCTAAACACATTACCTTGTGATCTTGAGACTGAATCCCTCCGACATATACAGTATGAATCGTGGCCAGATGCTTTCCTAAGTGGTGCTATCGAGGCACTGGGAATGCAAATCCACAGACGACATTATGACGAATACATTCACATGCGGTGATTAAGTTGGTCGCTCGCAGGATTTGCATGAATTTCATTGTTAGCTATTCGCCTACGTCATACCCTACCATCGCATCCAATTTTCACATTCTAATTGCTTGATCAGAAGCTTCAATGGGGCTAAGCCCAAACCGTGAGGGGTTGGACTCAGTGACCAGAAAGGTTGAGTCACCTCAGAGTGACCTGGCTTTCAGCCAATCCGCTTCTAGGCACAGCCACCAGCTGGAGTAGCGGTCATCCAACGCCCCGCTTCGCTCCTTTTCATGCAATCTCCTCCAACGTCTTACAGATCGCTTTGTTTCTATATCTCGCTTTGAGTGCCCCGCTCAACCATTCAGTACCATGTCTAGTGGGAATAGAGGCGGTGGAGATCATGGAGGCCGGGGAAGAGGCGGAGGAAGAGGTGGCCGGGGCAGTTATGGACCTCGGGGGGGCAGTGGTAGTTACCGAGGCGATAGAGGCGGAAGTGGAGGACGTGGAGGTGGGTATGGAAGGCCGACTGGCGGCGGTCAACAAACTATCCAGGTCTTTCCGTAAGGACTACACGGAGCAAAGTCGTGGTCGTACAAAATGCTAATTGTGCCGATACTATAGCAACCCTCGAGGCCAAAATCCCCAGGTTACGAAAGTCGAAGATGCATCGCACCCAGCGACAAAGTACAAACTCGACCTTGGTAGCCTGAGGTTAACCGAAGGCTTTCCCAGTCGTCCGGGATATGGCACCCGGGGCACCAAGGTTGAACTCACGGCAAACTACGTCGAATTATTGCCGCCGTCGAACTTGACTTTGCATCGATACGATATCCAGATCAGCCCTGTAGCTGTCGGTAAGAAACATTTCCGGGTTGTGCAGCTACTGCTCCAGGCGCCGGAATTTGCAGCCCAACAAGGCGACATTGCAACAGATTTCAGGTCTACTCTTGTCTCCAAAACTAAGTTTTCGCAGGACGAGGTCCTCGTTGAGGTCCCCTATCGCTCAGAAGGTGAAGACGAGCCGGCTGCTAGGGCTACCGTATACAAGGTTCGCGTCCAATATACGAAAACTTTAATTATCGGCGAGTTGGTCAACTACCTGAACTCAACGAGCCTCAGCCAGTCATTGGTAGAGAAGCAGGAATTGACGCAGGCACTGAATATCTTTCTGAACCACTACGCCAAATCCGCAAAGAACCTTGTCACAATTGGATCGACAAAGAGCTTTTCTCTCAGCAGTGAAGCAGCAAGAGGAGACATCGGCTCCGGTTTGGAAATCATTCGAGGCTTCTTCTCGAGCGTGCGCGTAGCGACTTGTCGCATTCTTGTCAACATCAACGTGAGCCATGGAGCATTTTACCATGCTGTTCCTTTACCGGGGCTCATGAAAAGTTACGGACTTCACAGCACCGTCATGTTGGAAAGGTTTCTCAAATTGGTTCGCATACGGACTACGCATCTTCCCGAGAAGCGTAACAAAGCCAATGAAGTTATTCCCCGCGTCAAGACTATCTTCGGGCTTGCTAGGAAGGACGATGGACATGGCTTGGCCCACCCGCCGCACGTTAGACAGCACGGGGCAGGCGCCAAAGATGTCGAGTTCTGGCTCGATGGTGAAGCCAGCTCCTCTAGTGCACCTAAGCCGGTAGCCAAGGGAGGCGCGAAAGGGAAAGGCAAAGGGAAGGGTAAGGCCCAGGCAGAGAGCTCAGCAGCTTCTACCTCTGGGAGGTATATCACTGTGTTTGAGTTTTTCAGAATAAGTGCGTTATTTTCGCTATCCATCACTCGATACAGCATCACTGACTGTGACGCAGAATACAATCGAGTTCTGCAAGACACCCAACTTCCGTTGGTTAACTGTGGCAACCGGGACAATCCGATGTATCTCCCAGCAGAGGTCTGTGTTGTCCTCCCGGGTCAGCCCTCCAAGTCGAAGCTTAACGGCAGCCAAGCGCAGCAGATGATTCGCCACGCTGTTCGAAAGCCGTGGGAAAATGCGAAATCAATTTATAGTGAGGGTGTGCAGACTGTTGGTTTAGATGAGAACGCCAATGTACTTTTGGTACGTTTTCGCTTCTATTTTGTATATTACAAACTAACACCGTTCAGCGTTCATTTGGCCTGAAAATCACACCGGGACTCGTCAAAGTCCCAGGTCGCATCCTTTTTGGTCCAAAGGTTATCTACAACAACAAAGCCGCTGATCTCCGCTTCGGTAGTTGGAATATGTCGGATATCAGATTTAACATTGGCGCGTCACTTGCTAAATGGTCATACCTGATGATCTCTATTCCTGGGATACGCGACTCTTTCGACCAACAGAGCTCGCGGGCCGTTATGAATGAGTTCCATGCCGCTCTACAGAAAATTGGCGTCAACGCAGCTCAACCGTTTCCAGGTCAACGCCTCCAACTTCAACATCCAGGCGATCCCGCACTCGACTCAACTTTACAACGTGCCGCTGGAGCTTTAGATCTGCTTTTCATCATCCTGCCCGGAACAAACATACCATTATACAAGCGCATCAAGACGATCGCCGACAAGAACTATGGTATCCACACTATCTGCTCGGTGGGTTCCAAACTAGCAAAAGACCGCGGTCGCGACCAATATATGGCCAATGTCGCTTTGAAGTTCAATCTCAAGCTTGGCGGCATCAATCAGATCGTGGAGAAAAGGAATCTCGGCATCATCGACCAGGACAAGACAATGGTGGTCGGCATCGACGTCACGCACCCCTCACCTGGCTCGTCTTCCAACGCGCCTTCTGTCTCTGCAATGGTGGCTTCCATTGACAAGTTCCTAGGTCAATGGCCCGCAACTTTGCGCATACAGCGCGCGAGACAAGAGAACGTGGACGATCTCACAGAGATGCTTAAATCTCGCCTTGGCCTCTGGAAGACAAAGGGCAAACACGCCGCTCTCCCGGAGAATATTCTCATCTACCGCGACGGAGTCTCCGAAGGCCAATATGACATGGTTGTCTCGCAAGAGCTTCCTCAACTCCGCCGCGCATGCGAACAGATGTACCCAGCAGCTGACACCAAAAAAGGCCTTCCGCGCTTCACTATTATAGTCTGCGGCAAGCGGCACAAAACAAGATTCTATCCCACTACCGAGCAAGACTGCGATAGGTCTGGCAATACTAAACCCGGTACCGTCGTCGACCGCGGAGTGACTGAAGCGCGGAACTGGGATTTCTTCCTGCAGGCACACGCTGCACTTCAAGGAACCGCACGACCATGTCACTATTACATCGTGCATGATGAGATATTCCGGCAGATTTATGCGAATTCGATTCCGCTTCCGTTCCTGAGCATCGCCGATATCGTGGAGGATCTCACACACAATATGTGCTACCTGTTCGGCCGCGCCACCAAGTCTGTTAGTCTATGCCCCCCGGCGTACTATGCTGATCTCGCGTGTGAGCGCGCGCGGTGCTATTTGGCGAGTCTTTTTGACACGCCGTCGCCGAGTGCAGCCCCGTCCGTAACTGGAACTTCGGCAGCTGGAGGAACCGGGCAGCCAAGTCCTGATGATGTACAAATCCATCAAAAGCTGAGGGATACGATGTTCTATATCTAGTTTAAATATCGTGAATGCCAAAATGGTCGTTTCTGCTTTATTCAATGACACATCCTGCATGTGCCTCTAGGCCACAGGCCTAATAGCTCTATTATTGATAATATATTATTTTGCTGAACTTTAAAAGCCTAAATGGCACAGACCTCTATTATATCCTACTATTAATTGGTGAAATTAGATTTAGCCAACCCGATTTGGGAACAAATACAGAGACAAAACCTCTTTAGGGTTTGGACGGAGCAAGTGGTAACTATTCAAGTTTGTTTTCCCGGCTTCTCCGTAACTACACATGTAAGCCTCGTGGAATCTATGGAGGGTAAGAGCACAAGTTTACCGGTCCAAGTTATCAAGAAGTTTGGACAATTATAAGTTTATACTATTAATGACGAAAAGTTCTTCCCAAAGAAAGCCGTACACTAGGATGCTTGGTTACGATTTCTACTTCAAGAAATTCTTTAGGAACTATGGTGTGTGTGTGTGTGTGTGTGTGTGTGTGTGTGTGTGTGTGTGTGTGTATATTTTTCGTCTGGGTGGCTGTAACGAAGCCAAATCTCCTACTGGAGCAAAAGACGTGCTGAGCTAGCTAGGTACAGGATACCCCGCTTCCTTCACCATCCAGCATACCAAGGCACAAAAGGCGCTGTTTTTGTCAAGCCCGTCACCCGTCAGCGGGTTCGGGGGCAATCTGTCAAATTTTTCCACCGACCAGAATTCGTAGGAACTATGGTTTTCGGTATAAAGAGCCAGTGCAGGGTATAGGAGGAACCATGGAACAAGCAATGGATTCATATGCTATAAGCTGCAAAAAAGGCTTAGCTAAAAGTTATGTTTTCAGCTTTTCTGTATTCGCCAAGTTCACGAAATAATCAAGGTTAATGGCTTGAATTACTATATCTGTCTTGCCTGAAGCGGCTCTAAGATTGCCTGACAGCTGAAGGCGTTCGTTTGGATTGTTTGCAACAGCGCAGTTAACGCGGCGCTCATTGTGGTGTGTGACGCAGGAATCAGACCATACATACCTCGGGTACGTGCTCCGGTGCTGGTCGTTTTCCCATCGGTGAAGACATGCATCATGTGCTGTGCCACTTACTGTTTCCACCCAGCAAAGCCATCGAAACATCCGTCCCGTCTATCCAAGGCCCTTATCTCCTGGAAATTTTATTAAAGATTCGATTATATTAAAGCCTTGCAGTATAAATGAATGAATGAATTCAAACAAACGGTGCCCCAACTGCGCTTTGTTCGACAAAAATACTTGGTTAAATCTGCATGGCAACGGGTTTGTACCAAACGTGTGTTAGCTTATATACGTTAGTGATTAAGGTGAGCATTATTGGCTAGATTCCGTCTGCTAACCTTTGGCCAATGCAACCTCTCTATCAGCTAATTGTTGTATAATTACATCAGGTTATGAGACATTCATTATTGCGACAAGCAGTCTCGACGAATTACATTTGTAATTAGTTGATGAGAAAAATGAGGCCAGCTACAGGTGGAGAGAGTCACATATGTGGCGTTTGGGCATTCCCATCATTCATTATGGAAACGAAGTGATTGATTGGACAGGCGCCTCGGGACAGATGAAAGGGGAAGTGACTGCATATTCCCAACCAACGTTGACAGGAAGCTATGGAGTCTTGGCCCTGAAGGCTTTCGAACCCTTCCTTGATTGGGCGCCGGGCAGGGTGGGGTAGTAAGAGATGCGGGGCTTTTAGGAAGTAACAAGTTCAATTGCAAGGGCAGACGAACGTGGCCTTTCATCAACGGCCAGCTGTCAATTAAGACATAATCTCGATGCTGAAGGTTGAGAGCGGAAAAGCGGTATAAGCAGCCGGTTCTGGATCGCTCTGTAACGTTAGAGTTTTTAGTCCGGATCAGCCGGCCCCAGGGTAGATCGCCTAGTGGCCGGTGGAAGGGTTACGCTAGCTCAATGACGTGACGATAAATAGTTCTATCATTGCTGCCACTGCTGCCGCTGGGTAAGTGAGAACGGCCCGATCTCTCTTGGCAATCAGGCGAACTGAATCACGACCACTGCTTAAACAGTGGAAAGTGGCGAGGATCCTCTTCACGAAGTTCAAGGTCAGGGGCCCTGCCGGATTATTGTATTCAGGACGGTTGAATGATTTATAATATGAATATGATGAATGGTTTTACGGTTCATCTGAGACTGGTTTGAGCTAACCGCTAAGCCTACCATATCAACCATACATCTGTATTGATCTTCCCATTTTCCGTGAAAGTGGATATTTCGTATTGTCATCGGCTTATGGTTCCCTGTACTACCCCGCTTTCTATTTCCATTTGAGAGAGGGCGGCTGGATGCCTAGTCGCTGATGTATTCATACCTGAGCACTTCTACTTTTTCACACTGTCTTCGAACATTAGCGTGTTCTATGGAGTAACCTACGATTGGATGTTGACCTAGAGTATCACGTGGGTATATTTGATAGCCTGACTCGCGAGGCACCAATATCCCCCATTTTTCCATCTCGTCTGTTGTTCAACTCTCAACTCTATACCCAAATTTGACAAGATGAACAGTCAAGACTTTGAACATGTCGAGCTCGATGATGGCCGTCTGGTTTGCAGCTCTCATGGCCTAGTCATTTGCGGGCGTTGTTGCGTCGACTACAGTTTCATGGATAAGGGACCCGAAAGCTCAGATAACGAGCTTTATCAACCAGTCAACATCAGTTCACGCTTAGAGCTGCCACAAAACAACGCTTTTAATGATATGGACCGTTCACTCAGACGGGGTACAGGAAAGGTCCTCCCTACAGTCTTTGTACCGCCTTCTTCAGCCCCACCGCACACCTTGTTCCCTGCTGGAACAAGTCGTCAAGCGATCCCGAAAGTGACTCGTTTCATCCATCGTGATGATCCAAAAACGCTTCTCATCTACACTGACGGCGCCTGTCTGAACAACGGACAAGAAGATCCCAGAGCAGGATGGGCCTTTGTCTTCCGACCTCGAAAACCCCACGCCACCACATACATATCTGGTCGTCTTGAGAACAAAGGCCCCTTTGGGGATGACCACAGCCAGACCAGTAATCGGGCTGAGCTACGAGCCGTTATCGGCGCACTTCGTTTTCGCTATTGGAACGGTGAAGGCTTTACGAGACTGGTCTTTGCTACTGACTCAGAGTATGTTGTCAAGGGTGCGACAGCATGGGTTTCAGGCTGGCTCCGTAAAGGTTGGAAAACGAGTTCAGGTGATCAGGCCAAGAACAGAGACTTGTGGGAGGCTTTGCTCGGAGAGATGGAACGGTTGAATGCACATGGTATGAAGATACAATTTTGCAGAATCCCGCGGGAGTGGAATAGTGAGGCGGATAGGCTGGCAAAGGAGGCGGCGCAAGGCGCTAATAATGACGAGTTCACTGAGCCCTTGGGTGTGCTCTGCTAGTCGAAGATAGATGAATGACGAAATCGCTTAGACTGTAGATCATAGCAAGATCATGCAATCAGGAGTCAGGGGTAGTAGTTTTGGCTTGATGAATATTTGCTGCGAAATCCTGGGATAGCAGTCTGGATCTACGGTACGATAGCTAGAGAAGTTTTATTTCGGATTTGATATTATATCAAAATTGCTATCCATTGACTGGTTAGGCTGAGAACGTCGCGTCTGGGGCTGTCTGCTGAATTAACATGGATCGAGGGCGTCGCCTGTGAACGGTTCCTCCTTTCTCGGGAAGGTAGCAGATGGTTCGAGGTCCTTCAAGATACCGCAAAAATCGAAGAAGGCGAAAAGACTCGCGGAATCACCTCGGCCTGATCTGCGCATTTCCAGTTTGGGCCCGTTCCTACTTTTGACTGTGAACAGTGAACGCAGAACGGGCCTGTTCTCACGTCGCGTCGGTCCGTGCCAACCATGCTAACATTATCAAATTTCCCCCCACTACGTGTGCTGAGTCTTGGGGTTTAAAAGAGAATGTATCGAGAACAGTGACGGTATGAATACTCCGAGCTATCTTGGAGCTGAATCTGATAAGTTCATCAACGCTCTTCAGCGTCTTGCATCGCTTCACAAACTCGCCAAAGGTTCCGTGGTAAGTTTGAGATTCATGCGGTCGCTCCAGAAGTATGACCACGTCGGATGGGCCAGATGCGAGACTGCATGCCTGGTCGATTTCGTCTCTCCGTCGTCCAAATTCGTCGCCGAACTTCCTGATGAGATTCACGGCTTTGATGTCCTGCACATTTAACAAGCAAACCGGTGGCTCAAAGATGAGTTTCTGGACGCAGCGGGGAACGGGTATGTCAAGGCACAGCATTATGCTATCAAGACCATAAAGTCGCTTATGACGCTATGATTTGAGATGCAAGCTATAAGATTGATAGTCCGAGTAAACTCTCGGTACTGCCTTTTTCAGATTACAATCGAAGATCAGCGAACGAACAAAGTTCATCTATCTGATGAGCTATCACTTAAGCCTCAAGTCAGCAAATTAAAAGACTTTATTGTTGTGCAGATGATGTTGGTCTGAAGAGCCTGATTCAAGGCTTAGGCGCCCAGGCATGCATGCAGCATGTCTCACCTAAGACCTCCTGGATGATACCTCATATGATTAAAAACTGCATTTTGTAACAGTCGCGCATAACCAGTACGCCACGGGACAAAATATCGGGGTACAATCGCTATTATAGTAATTATAGTTGTGTCTAAATTTACTTATACGAACCTGCAGCGGACCAAGCTGTAAGAAGAACTCTTTGCATTGGTGGCCTCTCTGGACAATTCCCGGAGCACTTAGGGGAAAAGAGAACAACCGTGGTACATTGCCGTTTTCGGGTTTGTTGCAAGTCTTGTCGAAGGCTTGAAAGCGGCCAGCTTGACCGGCTGCAGCCACAAAGCCCTTTCGCTGGGGTAAACAAGGCAGGCTTCGACACATGTTAGTCGCGGCACAGGGTTAATGGTGGGCAAGTGACCACGTCACGGATGCACAAGGCCTAGTGCACCATACCAAAATCAATTCTACGTAGAATTCATTTGTTTTATGCCAAACAACCCAGGGTAGAATTGATTTTTACAGGGGAGTAGAATTTAATTTCTAGACCCACCTGACAGGGAGTAGGCTTGAGTTTCACAGGGGGTAGACTTCATTTATGCTAGGGGTAGACTTCATTTAGACCAGGGTCAATTAAATTAATCACAAGACGCGTAGTTAGTGAGAGGGCGCGAGTACGCGTAATTCACAGTGTACATTTACTAGCAATAATCTTCTTAAATAGTTTATAGAGGTCTTTCCCTTAACCAAGACCGAGATATAGGGAAGCATATACCTAATCGCAGTAAAATAAGTTTCTTGCTAATGAAGATAATGGACCCTAGTAAGCAGTCTCAATCGTCCAACCCAATCTACCCATTCGTTATTCTTCCAGAATATCAACTTTTAGTGTGCGAGTTATGCGGATTTGCAACCCTCCCTAACGAGGTTAACACACACCTCAGGACAAAACACAACGATATTGCTCTGGAGTGCCGGCGCAAGTTGGTCGAGCAGGTCAACGCAATCCCAAATCTTCTCCAAAACCAGGCTAAACTTCAACTACCATACATACCGATTGAACCGATTTCTTGCCTTGCTGCACCGAGATTGGACGGACGGAAGTGCCGGAAATGTGGCTGTATGTTCCGCCAAGCCCAAAAGATGAGGCTCCATTGTATGAAGGAGCACCTCTGGAAAAACCCACGAGAGAGAGGAAGGCCAATATCAGGTCTGGAGCCGGCTGCTGAGTTACCATGGATCGAGGGCGTCGCCTGTCAACGGTTCTTTCCTTCTCGGGAAGGTAGCAGATGGTTCGAGGTCCTTCAAGAAACTAAAAAATCGAAGAAGGGAGCAAGACTCGCAAAATCATCTCGGCCTGATTTGAGCAAAGACGTCCGAAGCCTGAACTGTGAGGCGCGCGCCCATCTAAGTGATGTATTAGAGCGAGAGGAGAATTTTTTTGACCAGATGAATCAGCCACGCATGAGTGCAAAGGACTTGGGCAGCGATGCTCTTGCATCTACCGGCCTATGGCCAGAGAGAACTCAATGGCGGGTCATCTTTGAGAACGCTCGACGTGATATCCTACGAGCAATGACGCGGTTACCAGATCGACATTCATTGATGTCAGACTATGTTATGGCACAAGGGTGCCAGCAAGGGGATTTGTGTATTAGGAGCTCCTACGTGGATGAACAGAAAATATCGTGTACCATGAGGGCATTAGACTTGGTGATAGATCGCTGCGAGAACACAGTCCGTCACACAGGCCGCACCCTCTTATGCTGGCTTTCGAGTCCGAAGCTTCATGTCTATCGCGAAAATCCATTCTGTCTTGTGGCAGAGAAGAGCAGCGAAACTAGATATAGGGTGCTTCAGAAACGCTTTCTTGCATTCGTTATCCGACTTCATAGGATGTCGAATGCTCTGCAAGGAGAAGTGGCCAACTTTCGGTTAAATACGGTGCTTTCTGCGAGACTGGAACGTTTATGGAGTCATAAAGTTTGGAATATGTTCGATGTATCTCGGGGACTGTGGCCCAATCTTGGCAATTCCCTCTACGTCGAAGAGACTTCTATGGCCCTGAATGAGGGTCGGTCTAGTTCGGCTGAGAACGAGTATGAGGAGAGAACAGGCAATAACTATGAGGATGATCTCGACCCAGAAGAGAAGGATGATGACGGTGATGGGGACTGGGACTCAGAAGATGATGAACTTGACCATGATGACTCAGCATATGGCAGCGATCAGGCCGAGTTCAGCGGAGATACCTATCCAGAACTATGCATTCAAGCGGACGGAGACCTCGATATTGCGGCCTTCGATAATTTCCTGGAGCTGCTCTATGAGCTTTGTCTTACTCTCTGTACGGAGACCTTCATTTCTGGGCAGCCCGGCTCCACGGTATTAGTTTATTTCAGCGGCATTCTTGGTTTTTCTAAAGACTGCCAACACTTTTTGCTTGCACGACAGTACTGTCCACAACTATCTGGGCTTATTTATATGCAGCGCCTATTGCTTCTAGAACGCGCATTGCCATTGAGGCCATATCACACTATTGGCATCCCACAACGGCCACATACACAGCAACTCGAAAGGTTAAACGAAATTCGAGCGGATCATATGGTCCTGGGTTCACAGTCTCCACTTGCCGAGCTAGTCAGTCTTCGAAACTTTGGTCGCGCTATAGCTCGCACTGAGCCACCGTCTATTCTTTTTTACTGGAGTGACGATGGGGAGACAGTTTCAAACGGAAGCCTAAAATTAACTATGGATAAATTTCGCGAGCTTCCAGAGTATTTCACTTCTCGAGCGGAAGAATTATGTGGCAGTCTCATGTATGGTCTCGAACCTGAGGTCGACTTAGTATCAGTCAAGGATGACTTGGCTAATTCACAGAGCGGATACTGTTTTGTCAAGCATCCTGCGAACGGTCTTGAGTCGGCATATAAAGAATTACTAATCAGAGCCTATTCCTCCAGCAAGGGCGCTCTTGCCAGAGACGGCCATTGGAGGTGGCCTATCGTTATGTCATACCTTAAGCAAGTGACCGAACTGGAAGAGATGCTTGCTGGCGGGGTCTATGTGGAAGGTGGTTCGTGTCCACGAGTGCGTGAGCTTTTTGCACTTGAATGTGAGAACGGACCATTCACCAGTTGTGGAATTTACGTCTGGGGTGGTTCCGTGGTGTATATCGCACGACACCACAAAGCGAAACGACAAACGAACCGCGAGTTTTATGTCGTTCGCTTCCTGCCAGCCAGGTTAAGCCGGGCTATGTACTTGTACCTTGTCTATATCCGGAGATTGACCAATTTATTACGTCGAGAACAGGTTGGGTACTCTGAGACTGCTCAGAAACACTCAGAGGAACGAAACGAACGGCTTCTCTTTCATGTGAATGGAAAGGCTTGGTCTACTTCTCGTCTTACCGAGATTTTGGTCAAGGCCACTTCAAAGATCTGGAGCCAAGCTGTCAATGTCCGTTTATATCGACAACTCGCCATTGCTATTACAGAGAGGCACGTTCGCGAGGTACATACTCCATTCAATAGATACGATGACCTGAGCAGCGGCGCAGATAGAAATGCTGTATTTGCGTGGCAAAGCGGACATCGTCCATTGCAACGGGAGACCAACTACGGCCTTAACGGAGCCTATCCGTTTCGACTTCAACCAGCACTCTTGCGTGTTTATGAGTGGGCTTCAACTCGTTGGCATGAGTTTCTGCACCAACCAAGCAAAAGATGGTCTCTATCTGATAGCCGAATACATACATCACCAGAAACATCAATGAAACAGCGCAAGCGCAATATCGCAATGGCTTCGCAGGATATTCTGGCACCCCGAGAAGAGGCTAGTTCAACTAAACGATGCAAGGTAGCGAGGATATTTGACTCGTTAGTGGAGCGAAATCAGGAAGCTACGCTGGAGCTGGGGCCGGAATGCGAGAGTGGTGAGAACTTCTGTTCGGCTAGTGACAGTTTTGGAGGTGTGGACCCTCAACATCTCCAGGTAGGAAGCGCTTTGTGGATAGATAAGGTTCTCTGCGTGCTTCCTGAGCATCAAGTCCTTATATGTCTTCTTTGCAGGGCTGCTATACAACCTGGCAGGGGCATAGTAAGCCATTTCCGGGGAACCCACCAATTTAAAGGTGTCCAACTCCAACAAGTCACGGCTTTCTGCGCCGGAAGGTCATTCGAAGATCCATGCACAGTGCCGCTGCCACAGAATGGAAGTAAGCCTATCCCAGAGCTTCCAAAATGGAGGGCCTATAGTTGCAAACACTGCAACTACATAACAATAAATCGCACAAATATGTCAACTCACCTTACAAAACTTAAACACCCAAGTCAAGCGGATGGCGAGACGGACTGGGTATATGTTATCGTTCAAACGTTCTCAAGGGGTAGGTATATACGCTATTGGACTGTTGAAGAATGAGATGGGATACATATCCATATAATAAGGGCACATTAGGGATAATAAAATAAAACGTATTTTATGCAGAGAGATTATCAAATTATATGCTATAATGTACCAGCATTAATCTAGATTAAATCTAGCAATAATAGGTATAAGAGATTGCCTAAGTAAGACAAGGTAGAGCACCACTACCGCAACTGCCACAAAACTGTCGGGGAGCAGCTACAAGCGGTAATTGCATTCGCAGCATCGTTCTCACCGTCAGGGTGCCGCCCCCGGACGCTGCAGGACCCGGCAGATGAGAACATACAACTGCCACCAGATGGAAGCGCGCCGATCCCCGGGCTGAGGACATATAAGGGGTTCAGCTGCAGGAGCGGGAGCTGTCGCTTTCTGACTCGCAACAAGTCGAATCTTTCTACACACGAGACCCGCAACAGACACAGAACGCAGGTGGAAGGTGAGCGCGGCCGGGAGTATGTAATGCTTCAGTCACTGCGCAAAGCCCCGCATGCAAGGTACTGGATCGTTGACCCAGCGCGGGGCGCCGACGCCGATAGCAGTCCGGCCACTGAACACGTTGACGATGCCGTAGCCGGGGATACTCTACTACTGCAGACCGTCCGGGCGTGTGAGAAGGATTTGAAGAAGGCGGAGATGGAACGGCAACGTCAGGTAGAGGCACCGGGCGGAGTCGACACCGAGTCGAGATGGGTGCAGTTTATGAAATGGTCGGCGCACTTGCAGCAGAGGGACAAACCGACGCTGTACCAGGCGGGACTATCACCGGCTTCTGCCGCAGTCGAGCAGCGGATGTGGCCCCGCGAGCGCCGTGAAGCGAACCAGAGGCTACGTGAGTTGACCGAGAGTTTCCGGCGCGAGCTTGGCCGTTGCATGGAGAGGCTAGATAGGGTGCCGGACGAAACGCTCGAGTGGCTCGGCAGCATCGACCCGACTAAGCCGGTATCGACCCCGTTCGGCCGAAAGCAGCAGTCAGATACGATGGACAGGTACAGTGCGTGCTGGCAGCGGTACTTGTGCTATTGCGTCCGGATCCAGCCGCTTGGGCGCGAAGGAGCTAAGACAGAGCACGGTATCCGATTTACGGAAGAGCAGTGGAATTCTCTGGCCGATATCGTCCAGCGACTTGATACTGTTGCTGACAAGAAGAAGAGGCAGGGGCAGCAGCAGGTCATGAAGGGCAGCAGAGAAGGAGATAGAGACGGAGGGAGCGCCGAGGGTAGAGACGAGGGAGAAGAAGAAGACCCCGATAAAGAGGCACTTGACGAGGCCGTCTTTGACTTCTGCATCAAGTCAATTAAGCAGAAGCTTGGGAGGAAGCAGTATCACAACCCGCTGCTCCACTTTACGGCCGTACTGGGTATTAAGGAGGATGGCACGTGGGTGCCGTCCCACACACATACCCGGTTTCTCGCCGGCTTCTTATGGTGCGGGCGGATTCTGATGCTAGAGCACTTCTTTGAGGATGACCCGTATGACTCCGAGGACTCGACTTACGATACGAGTTTTGCGGCTATCGATCGGTTCCAGAAAGGTCATCGCAACTGGCTCGCAACCGGCTCGTATACACCGTTCAGCGCTATTATTCAGTGGATGACGTACGGACGGGGCTACCGCAATCAGGAAGGCGGGCAAGCGAGGGTGCTATGGGACAGTGATGGCACGACGCTCAACTATCTGGGCGATAAGATCACCGTGGACAGCTTTCAGCAGACGGCGCAGGCGCTCGTGCGGGAAGCCGAGGGCTGGCTGGACAAGCTTATGGGCGGACAATGGAGTCAGATCCGCGAAACGATACGGTTACGGGACATCGCCGATAGCTTGGTATTCGAGGGCCCAGGGCGGTCATTTGCGACGAACCGGAGGAATGCATGGCTGATGCCGGGTGCCGAGAAGTTGACAAGGCTGGTAGGCGCGACGCTGTGGAAGATCGTCGATGCAGGGAACGGCGGTAGTCGGGTCGAGTGCCGGAGACGGGCGATAGAGGAGTATCTTGGCTGGCTGCGGCAGTTCCGGTCAAGCATGTTCCCGGTTGTGCATGTATGGGGAGGACAGCCCGGGCGAGGTCCAGAAGTATCAACACTGAAGCACTGCGATACCGAACAGCTGCCGAAGAACGTGTTCGTCTTTGACGGACAGGTGGTGCTCATCACAGACCGGGACAAGAGCAAGGGCTTGAATGGCAAGCAAGGCCGAAAGGTAGCACGTTTCTTGCCCGAGGGCCCGAGCTTGATGATGGTGGCATACATTGCATGGCTGCTTCCGTTTGAGAAGGTGCTGCATCGGCTCTCTGGCATTCGAGGCCCGTCTGAGGCGATTAACCCGTGGCTATGGAAGTCAGCCGAGAAGGGGCTTTGGGACACGGCAAAGCTGAGCAAGCAGCTCGCGCTCGTCACAGGTGCACAGATTGGGGTTCAGCTAACTGTTTCAAGCTACCGGCATGTGGCTATTGAGATGGGTCGTCGAATCAAGGGATTAATTGTTCAGCAAGTTGAACTGGATGCCGCCGTGGCAGATAGCGATGACGAGGCGGCTGATCCGTTAACGGGAGAAGCACACCGACAACCGAAAGTTGAGTATGTATGGGATATTCAAGCGACACACGGAAGTCGAATCGCACGGAATCACTATGCTGTCAATCTCCAATTCCCGAGTCAGCTACAACCGGAGATGTTGTCAAATTTCCGGGAGATCAGCCGTCTGTGGCATCAATTTCTGGCCCGAACTGATGGTGATTTCGGTGAAAAAAAACGCCGGGCTTACAATGACGATAGTATGCCGGTCGTCGACAGAGCAGCGAAGAGGCAGCAGCTTACTATAGACCGAGAGGTACGTATAATAGTATTACTCTACTATTTTATATATAATGCGCCCGGAATTGAGACAGATTACGATTGGTGCTGGGACAGAAGGGGGGGAAGGGGAGACGCTATAGGGTAGGGCGTAAGAGTAAGCTTGTGACTAACACATTACCGCTATCAGCAGGCAACTTCACCGAGACTCCCGCTAGATAGCGACATGGCCCCCCGCTATGAGGATGCAGAGATAGATGCTGGGCTGAAGCGTATGCTAGGCGAAGACGCAGGATGGAAGACGCCGCAGCAGCGCGATGGCATGTACCGGATCATGCGACTGGAGAACAACGGTATCCGGAGCGAGTTGCTTATCGTGGTGCTGCCGACAGGCGGTGGCAAAAGCATCTTATTTATGCTGCCGGCTTTTATGGAAGACGAACGAGGCACGGGTGGAGGACCGGTCAGTATTGTGGTTGTCCCGTTTGTATCTCTTGTGCAGGACTTAGTTTTAAGAGCACGCGAACTCGGCATCGATTGCATGGAATGGAGAAGCGATATCGATCAGGAGAGGGAGGAACGGCAGCGGGACGCGCGGTTGATAGTGGTCAGTGCCGATGTGGCCGTGAGCGAAGGATTTACCGCATACGTCGAGAGCATTCGGGGTCGAGGGTTACTAGAAAGGGTCTTTTTTGACGAGTGTCACACCGCTATCATGGACGTCAGCTACCGAGAGCGGCTGGGGCTGCTAACGGGGCTGCACCGGTTTGGGTGCCCGCTGGTAATGCTTACTGCGACGCTGCCGGTGTTGATGGAGGATTGGTTCCGGGAGCGAATGCTGGCACAGGACGCAACAATCATCCGAGCTCCGACGATGAGGGTGAATATTCGGTACCGAGTGAAGCAGGTAAGGCCGGGAAAGGCGGCAATAGAGGACGGAGTGGTAGCTGCGATGAAGGCGATCGAGGGGCGAATGGGGACAGCACAACGCGGAGTGATATACTGCCGCTCAATCAAGCAGTGTGAGGCAATCGCTGCAACGGTTGGCTGCAAAGCGTATCACAGCAAGCTAACGCGGGAAGCACGAGCTACTGCGCTGCAAGACTGGGTCGATGGGCGGGACGGTCAGAGGTGGATTGCAGCAACGACTGGACTGGGGACCGGCGTCGACATCAAGGGCATCGTCGGTGTAATTTATGCGGGACCGCCGTTTGG